>NC_053028.1:490283696-490452396 GCF_003073215.2 Triticum urartu | reverse complement strand
TTTCCACTCCTTATTCTCCTCATATCGATATCTCACCCAAAGCTTGAAAACTTCAATCACACAAAACTTAATGGAACTTCGTGAGATAGGTTAGTATGATAAAGAGTAAACCATTCACTTTGGTACTGTCAAAGACAAGATTCATAATTTTTCTCACACAATTCCTACTTTACCATATCATTTCAACAATTTATATTGAGAAATATAAGCCATAGAAACTAGAAAACAAGCAAACTATGCAATGAAAACAGAATCTGTCAGAAACAGAACAGTCTATAATGATATGAACACCAACCATAATTCTGCTACTCCAAAAATTATGAAATAAATTGATGGACGTGAGGAATTTGTCTATTAATCTTCTGAAAATAGAATCAACTCAATCGCACTCTTCTGTAAAAAAATGACAGCTAATTTCGTGAGCTCAAAGTTTCTGTTTTTTACAGCAAGATCACATTAACTTTCACCCAAGTCTTCCCAAAGGTCTTACTTGGCATTTTATTGAAAAAAAGATATAATACATGATTAATACAGTAGCTTAATCATGAGAACACACAAAAACAGTAAGGGTAAATATTGGGTTGTCTCCCAACAAGCGCTTTTCTTTAATGCCTTTTAGCTAGGCATGATGATTTCAATGATGCTCACATAAAAGATAAGAATTGAAACATAAAGAGAGCATCATGAAAAATATGACTAGCACATTCGAACCTAACCCACTTCCTATGCCTAGGGATTTTGTGAGCACACAATTTATGGGAACAAGAATCAACTAGCATAGGAAGGCAGAACAAGTATAACTTCAAAACTTTAAGCACATAGAGAGGAAACTTGATATTATTGCAACTCCTACAAGCATGTATTCCTCCCTCATAATAATTTTCAGTAGCATAATGAATGAGTTCAACAATATAACCAGCACATAAAGCATTCTGTTCATGATCTACAAGCATACACATTTTACTAGTCTTCACATAAGCAAAATTCTTCTCATTCAGAATAGTAGGAGCAACCTTCTTCTAAATCCACTTTAGATGATAGTACTATTCAGACTCCAAAAGATATAAGTGAAGTTCACGGAGCATCCTACAATTAATATAGACTAACCAATATCCAAGCTCAAAATATATAAGTGAAGCACACGAAGCACTCTATAAAACCATACTCAAAAGATTTAAGTGAAGCACAAAGAGCAATTCTATAAGATCATACTTAAAAGATATAAGTGAAGCACATGAAGTGTTCTATAAATCAATAAAGGGCTATCTAATACTAGCATAGTTCTTAAAGGAAAAACAAAAAAAAACACAAAGGACACAAATCATGTGAACAAAACAAAACCGAGGTATACCGATAATTGTTGAAGAAGAAAGATGGGATGCCATCCGGGGCATCCCCAAGCATAGATGGTTGAGTATCCATAGAATATTTACTTGGGGTGCCTTGGCCATCCCCGAGCTTGAGCTCTTGCCTCTCTTTATTCTTCCCACATCGGTAACTCCTCATTCTTCGAACACTTCATCCACACAAAACTTTAACAAAAACTTTGTGAGATCTGTTAGTATAATAAAGAAAATCACTACCTTTAGGTACTGTTGCAAACTCATTCCAATTTCATATTAGAACTATACATACTGTATTCCAACTTCACCATGGTTCATACCCCCCGATACTACTCATAGATTCATCAAAATAAGCGATCAACACATAGAAAAAAGAATCTGTCAGAAACAGGACAGTCCGTAGTAATCTGGAAGTTTAGTCTACTTCTGTAACTCCAAAAAATTCCAAAAATATATGACAATTTAAACAATTTGTACAGAAGTAATGTGCAAAAAATTTCAGACCCATTTTACTTTCTAGTAAAAATGTAAAATCACGCGCTATAGACAAAGTTTCTGTTTTTTACTACACATAGTAAACAAGCAATCTAATCATCCTAAAACCGAAGCTTGGCACATTATTTTTATTATACAATGGATATATACAAGGGGATAATTATTTTCAGAGAAGCTTCCATGAAAAATTTTACATTGTTTCCATGAGCATGAACACAAGTGTTCATGGTCGACCCTCACTTCTCCAATGCATAACCTTTCAATCACTTCTCTTATTGAAAAACTTTTTAGGTATGAGTGGCGAGTAATTTTTTTGTATCTCCATTATTTTAATTTTTTTTGTATATTTCACCCACAACTAAACAGAAACAAAAAGGAAAAACAAAATCTACTTAGTGAAGAAAGCAAACAAGCACACACGAGAATATCAACCCCACGCTATTGCTCCCCGGCAATGGCGCCAGAAAAGAGCTTGATAATCCCCAAGTGCAGGGAATCATCGTAGCAATTCCCAAAGGTGGAAGTGATAAGTATGGAGTTTGAAACCCACAAGGAGCTGAAGGTAATATCAATATTCTCTCAAGTCCTATCTGCCACTGATACGACTCTATGTACACCGAACGTTTGCTTCCAACTAGAAACAAGAAATAAAACTATGTTGTGGGTATGAAGAGGATACCTTTGCATGATATCGGAGAGCTAAAATATAAAAGTAGGTGTTGTTATCGTAAATTTATAATATATTACTAAATAATATAAATAGTGAGTGTGGAATAATGATGGGTCGGTGTGCAGAATTATCCTAGGCAATCGTTAACAAGACCGGTGGTCGTCATTGCAATTTCATATGAGGGAGCATAAGCTAACATACATTCTCTCCTTGGATCATATGCACTTATGATTGGAACTCTAGCAAGCATCCGCAACTACTAAAGATCATTAAGGTAAAACCCAACCATAGCATGAAAGCATCAAGTCCCCTTTATCCCATACGCAACAACCCCCTTACTCAGGTTTATGCTTCTGTCACTCAAGCAACCCACTATAAGCGAATCATGAACGTATTGCAACACCCTACTGCGGGAATCCCTCATGCTTGCGTGACACGGAGGGCACAATAGGACAGCACCAAAATAAAACATACAACTCATACCAATCTAGATCAACAATCAACCCGAAGACAAAGGATATCTACTCAAAACATCATAGGATAGCAACACATCATTGGAATATGTGGCATAAAGAACCATGTTCAAGTAGGGATTACAGCGGGGTGCGGGAGAGTGGACCGCGTAAAAGAGATGAGGATGGTGATGTTGATGAAGACGATCTCCGCGGCGATGATTCCCCTCCCGATGGCACTCCGGCGCCACCAAGAGAGAGGAGGAGAGGTTCTCCCCTTTGTGCTTCCTCCTCCATGGCCTCCCCCTGGATGGGGAGAGGTTCTCTCTCTAGATCTTGGCCTTCATGGCGATGACGGCCCCTCTGGGATCCTCCTCCATAGCCTTCGGTGATGATGGCCCCCTCCGGCAGGGTGCCAGAGAGGGCCTAGATCGATTTCTCGTGGCTACAGAGGCTTGCGGCGATGGAACTTTTGATATAGGTTAATTTCTGGAGGTTTGGGTATTTATAGGAGTGGTTGGCGTCGAGAACAAGTCAGGGGGCCCACGGGTAGTCCATGAAGCATAGGGGCGCGCCCCCCACCCTCGTGGGGCCCACGGGGCTCCCCTCCGGTAGATTTCTGTTCCAGTATTTTTTATAGTTTCCAGAAAAATTCTCCGTTGATTTTCATCGCATTCCGAGAACTTTTATTTCTGCACAAAAACAACACCACGATAGTTCTGCTGAAAACAGCGTCATCCAGGTTAGATCTAATCAAGTCATACAAAAATCATATAAAACTATTGTAAACTTGGCATGAATACTTCATAAATTATCAATACGTTGGAGACGTATCAGTGCGTCCATATTACGGGAAAAATGATTTGCCCCTGACTGCTAGGACCCACCAGCTACATCTTCGCACGCAAGGAAATGCCTGACAGTCGGGACCCACATCGTCGAAGCGTACATAGCATTGTCATTCTGGTCGCGAACGTGTACGTACATACTGGTCGATCGTCTGTCTGCAGGCTGCAGCGATGAACCGTGGCCGTGCAAGGAAGGGCTCATGTCGTAGTAGAGGCGCGCACGTAGCATGTACACGTACATACAGCGACCAGGGTGCAGGAAAGAAAATACGGCCACGTACGTACATACGTGCGGGGTATCTAACGCCTACTCGCGCATATGTACGGCCAGGGCATGTGTACATGGCTGGGTCGGAACGGAGAAACTGCGTCGTCTTGTGTTCATGGGGAGGCAACGAAATGCTTGTGTTCATCGGGAGGCAACGGGACGCGTGTTGTTCATCGGGAGCCAACCGGCTTGGATGGAACAGCCGATGGAAACGAGGCCTGGCGTATCGCAAAACGGAGGAAACGGCATTGTGTTCAACCGGCCACGGTCGAAACGGGATCCTGTTCATCGGGAGGGGTCTGGCGTACCGCAAAACGGAGGAAACGGACTTCTGTTGGACCTTCTACGGTCGAAACGGGGTCCTGTTGACCGGGAGGGGTGTGGCGTACCACAAAACGGAGGAAACAGACTTGTGTTAGAGCGCTACAGTCGAAACGGGGGTCCTGTTCATCGGGAGGGGTGTGGCGTACCGCAAAACGGGACTCCATGGGATACTGTTTATCTCCACCTTCGACCTCCTCTAGCCTCCACGGGCTACTGTTCATCCACCGTCGACCTCCTCCAACCTCCACCTGCGACTGTTCATCCACTGGCTTCTGTTCATCCATCCTCAACTGGCTACTGTTCAACCAGCCCTCTCCATGGGGTCCTGTTCAACCACCACTCCATGGGCTACTGTTCATCCAGCCCTCCACCGGCTACTGTTCAACCAGCCCTCCATGGGGTCCTGTTCAACCAGCCCTCCACGGGTCCTGTTCATCCAGCCCTCCACGAGGTCCTGTTCATCCACCGGCTCGATTGATCGGGGTACTGTTCATCCAGCGGCAAGGGCCTCTACTACCACGGGTTCCTATTCATCCAACCACCACCGGGAACTGTTCATCCAAACCCCCCAACAACGCTCACTGTTCATCCAGAGGCAGCATCGGTCGGCTTCAGTTAGCAGCAGTAGCGAAGGAATCGCTCGATCGGGTTCATTTAACAGCCATCAATCGATTGCTCGGGTTCAATAACGCGTAGCTTGCAGTGCAATCACTTGGGTTCAGTTAGAGCCCAACGCCTCGCTCGGGTTTAGTTAGAGCACAACGCCTCGCACACACACGCGTACGTACGAGAGAAACGCGCATCGCTCGGCCCCCGACCACCCACCGTACCGGGAACTCCCTGATATTTTCCGCGCCCTCGCTTCTACCACGGTTTTCTCCATCATGGACGGCCCAAAGAATGTCATACAGCTGCGTCTCCGGCCCGCTCAGGACAAAAAGCCCATTTTCTGTCATGATTTTTTGTCATAGAAGTAGGATCCCACCACATCTATGATGATACTGGGTTTTGTCACAATTATCTTCATAGAAGTGTCATAAGTATGACAGAAAAAAATTCGTTCGGCCCAAAATGTCATGGATGTGTCTTTTTTTGTAGTGTACAAATATGTGAGTAGGGGCAGCTCTCCAAACACAGGCCCTTTCATTGACAACCGCAGGTATGAAGAGACCAAGAAGACCTTATTCTAGCATGTCATTGTGCCGTCACCTTACCACTAAGAAAACAACGAAGAGGTCGGGCCCCTACTCCACTAGTTGTCGACGTAGCCGCCAAACAAAAGAAAGGAGGGAGGCGGAGATGGCAGCGCGGGAGGAATCCTAGGCGATAGTGACGGCATGGGATGAACCCTAGGCGGCGACGACAACAGCTGTTTCTCTCACGAGGGATCCTGCTACGTGAGTGCAAACCTTTTGGTCTGCAAACCAGTGGGTATACAGAAATAGATGCGCTTGTAGAAATTATAGGATGGATGAATATTTTTGTTGTATTGATCTGACCCAGGTGTGGAATATATATAAAGTACAATATGAGAGAGAGACTTGGAGTAGGGGACAAGTCGTACATGGTTTAAACCAATCCTATCTCTAACTCCTAATCTCTAACTTAAACATAATTATACTTCTAACATTCCCCCTCAGTCGTAACGGGAATGAAGCAGACGATGACGACTGAATTTGAACTCTTGTACTTCCATCGTCTTCTCCGCTACACCATCATCAACTGCGCCTCTAATGGGTCGGCACCAAGGGCGGTGACTGCGTCCCCTTTTGGTGCCTTCCTGCCTTCTCCTCTATTCCCTCCCGCAGTCACAGCGGGAGTGGCGTGGACGCTAGTGATGACGTGGACGTTGTTGAGTGGAGTGGTTGCTGATGTGTTGTTGTAGACGTAGCCATTAATGTCAATGTCAAGGTAGCCGATCATGGTGATGTAACCGTGGTCGAGGTAGTTGTGGTCGATGGTGTGGTCGTCATGGATGATGAAGCCGCACAAAGCCGGAGGTGCAAAAAAATGCGTTATGATGGAGCTGCAGTCGTGGACGATGCACCTTGCGGATGTGAGAGGGTGCCGCCGGCGATGAGTCCACCGGTTTGGCCAAGACCAGAGGAAGATCATCGAGCACACATCGGTTTGGCCAGAACCGTGTGGCCATGTAGGGTTGTCACTATAGTGACACTGTGTCGATGTAGTCATGCCATCGTGGATGACGCGGTCGATGCCGTCGTCGTGGCGCGGTCATTGCCGTCGTCGAGGTCGCATCTTGCAGAAAAATCTGTCAGAGGACGCTAGTTGTCCATCTTGTGGACGAGGCAGCGAGCGGTGTGTCAATGATGATGTTGGTGAAGACCACGTTGATGAAGACCTTAGCGATGAAGTGTCGGCGTTGACACTGCAGCGGCGTGTCGATGATGATTTTTTGCTTGGAGGCGTCCCTCATGGCAACGGGGTGTCAATGTCATGTCGTGTCAAAGAAGTATGTTGGCTCGTAGCCTGGCGTAGTCGTACTACTCGATGTCGTTCGGCACGGGAGGTGTCGGTGTAGTTGCAGATCGGTAGCTTGATGCAGGTTCGATGCGTCGGTTCGATAGACGTCCGCCATGTGCATGGTGTGGAATCTGGCTCGGTGCTCTGATACCATGTAGAATGATAGGATGGATGAATATTGTCGTTGTATTGATCTGACCCAGGTGTGGAATATATATAGTGTACGATATGAGAGAGAGACTTGGAGTAGGGGACAAGTCGTACATGGTTTAAACCAATCCTATCTCTGACTCCTAATCTTTAACTTAAACGTAAGCGGATTTGCTATTTCACATCTAGATGTGAAATAGCTATCTCACATATAAATTCCTCATTGTTAGATTTGTTTTCAAAATTCGTGCACATATCATCTGATGATTTGTTCGCTTTGATTGTACGATCTGGCGATTTATAGCGTGCGCTCACGCAGCCCGCACAGGATGTGCATGCGGCGTGCCAGCATGGGCTAGCCCATGTGTGTGCTAGCGTGAGATGCCTTTCATTTCTGTATTTTTTTAATTTTTTGTCTATTGTTGTATTGTCTCGATGCATTGCAGTTGTTGCAGTTTGTGAGGTATTTTTTTGTCTTCTTTTCATTTCTTTTCTCCCCCTTGCGACACTATAATATGTGTATATATCAGATGATGTGTGCAGGCACCTCCTTTGTGTGTGTATATACCGTATGATTGGTCATGCATTTTTTTTCATTGTTTTGATTTGTATCCATCTATGCAACGTGTCCATGGAATAGTAAATCATGTATCAAAATTGCTACTCTTATAGATGAGTGTGATGGCTCATCTAAGTTTCAGTTCATTTGATTTGTCCCTATAAATTGTATGCAATTCTTTGATCGGGGTTGTTTTGTCCCGCACGTCAAGTGTCACTCGTCTGTTGTTCATTTTACACCCCATCATACCGTGCGTCTTTCTTTTTTGGGCTGTTTTTCATCGTCTTTTTTTCGCTATGTTGTAGTTGAAGAGAAGAGTTGTCTGTATAAGTTGAAGAGATGAGTTGACCGCTGGCTCGTTGGTTCTGTCTCTTGGCTCTCTCTATCCCATTGCTCTTTGTCTTGGGAGTAGAGGCGACCCGGCCAAGTTTCTAAACAGTACAATGATGGGCAACGACCCATTTCTGGTTTTTATTTTTTGTTTGCAAGTCTAACCCTAACATGTAAGAACCTTCTGTCTTTTTATTATTCTTGTTCTAGTTGCAAGTCGATCACCGACATGCATCTGGGCCCAAACCATTTTGGTCTTTCTTGCAAGTGTACTCCTAACTGGGTTCACCGTTTTATTTATTTTTATTCTAGTTGCAAGTCGACCACCGACATGCAAACTGCAGCTTGTCTCTTTTATTTTTACTAGCACAAATGCCCGTGCGTTGCAATGGGAGAGAATTTTATTTAGCATGCACTCAATTTTTCTAAGAAATATATATGCAAGCACAACCCCCATGTTTCGCTATGAAGAAAACTCAAAACATCCGACTGCATGGCACGGCAACATCAGAACGTTGCCACCCAGGGAGGCGTTGCAACAGGATATTAATATCCTTGAACCCACGCATCTAAACAGATAAATATCAAGCCAAATAACTGTTACAATGAACCGCTAAATTCTGGCATGCAAACGGAAGACAATGACAATCTCCATTTATCAAAGAACAAAAAATTGTATGAAACTAAAACAATAAATTTGGTCTCATACTATGAATAATTCATAATACAACAACAACTTATCAGGTCAAGGGTACAAATTATTTCTAGTGAAGTGCAGAACCCATGGGTGATTGACCTTACAAATACGATAATTCTGGTAACAAAATTGCTTGTCTTTTCCATATGCGCCAAAATGATCCTTGATAGAACACATGGATATAGTTCAAAAATGAACCGAGGATCAGCTTGTGGATTGACCCGTTTCAAATTTAGTATGAACATGAGTAAAATAATTATAATAATTTATGACTGGACTGGAAATGTGATCTCCTCTATGGATCACACCTGCAAAATAATGTAAATTTTTAGATAAGACTAATATGTAAATTTTTAGATAAGACTAATACCAAGCTGTGCATGTCTAGTTGTCCTGCTGAGCTCCATCTCAGCTGCAATCTCTGGACCAACTCACTTCTTAGCGATCAACAATGAGTGCAGGCAAGTCACTATGACAACACATGAATGTCTCACAATAGATGCATCCAATAATTCAAACCGGCAGTTAAGCATCACTATGTACATTGCCGATGAAGACCCTAATACAGTGTTGCTGATTTAGAAAATAAATATGCAAAGCCAATGCTACTATTTTCAGGTATATACACAGTACCAAATAGAGGTAGATTCATCAGTGAATATGTGAGTCCTTGATTGCACTGTGATCAAAAGGCTGCTCATTGCCCATGTTTGTCTCCCAATTAGCTACAAACAGACAATAAGGTCAACTAACAATGCACATTTTCATTGAGTTAAAAGCATAGCCTGCAAAATGAATCAGATGCCAAGATTTCACTATTCTTTAGTGCACTGAAGATCAATGGAAAACGCAAATCAGCAAAGGCCTGCAATCATGGTATTTCATTCAAGTCTGTAGCATTGTGATCAGGTCTGCAGTTATGGTATTCCATTCAGGTTTGTGGCATTGAGATCATTGTCGTGTCTTGGTAACCATCATGATGTACATCCCCGGAGATGTCAGCCGACAATACCAGCGTCCATTGGAAATCTGCAACTATGTATCAGCACCTTGTGCACGTGCATGCCTGTAAGACAACTAACTCATGGTCTTCTTACCTGCTGTTCCTGATCGTTCTTCCTTGGACTTCAGTTTGGAATATTGACGGCCTAACAAATCAAAAGCATTTCAATCCATCTCATCAATCAGCTTATGTGCTAGCTCAGAGCGCCCAACCTTTTCAGGTCACTGATCAGTGGACGGTGGATATATAAATCAAAGGCTGGTGTAACTTACACGCACTAGGACTCGGGCATCGCCTTGAGGTCATGGTGGACACCGTCTGGTCCAGTCCGATCCCTGACCAAGCCGTTGTTTGGATCGGCAGGTGCGCTATGTGAGCGAGTGATGTGAGGAAGCAGACGACGTGCGCGAGTGCCAACGTGCCTGACAAATTAACTGACAACTGAAACTTTGATGAAACTGATGAACTGAATTTTCTGAATCTGATGAAACTAAATCTGACGAAACTGAAACTGTCGAATCTGAGGGAACTTCAGGACAGCATAGGTGGCACCGTAGTGGCCTCGTGCGAAAGCTGCTACTGCCTCAGAGGGAGCTGCACAAGGGAGGGGCAGCCGAGTTGGTCGTCATCCCTTGTCGTGGATCATTGGAGCTGCGGGTCGCAGGTGGCGGAAGAGCATATCCGGGGCTGGGAGGAGTAGCCGCGGGTCGCCGCATATAGGCGTGTTAATCCTGTACGGGCAGCCAGCATACCCAATCAGGATTAAGTCACGAACCCGCAATCCTGATGAAGTCAGATCTCTCGATAATAGGCTGCCCGATGTGATGCAAATGCTAGCAGTATGTGTACTTCTTAAATTAAGTGAAGCAAGTTCATACAATAATTAGAAGGTTCAGTACACTTTTCTGTTTCAAATTGTTTTTCTTGTGATGCGGCAAAGAAATTCTCCTACAGTTGCAAAAATCATTATTCATAGTTTAATAGTAATAATGTCCAGGCAGGCACAAATTTATTGCTAAATGTCCGTGCCAACTATGACATCAGAGGTCTCCCGTTGTATCTGGAGTAGAGAATCTGAAACTTTTTGTTCTACTGAACCTATATAAATCTCACATTCTCAATCCAAGAGCTTCTAACTCTTCTCCTCGACATCAGTAACGCCCATTTGTATCTCAATTATGGTATGGAGTGAAATCTAGGGTAAAATAGAAATGATTGAATAGGCTTAGCAATGCTTTTGCAAGTTTAAAACACAACTTTTAGTGATGGGAGAAGATCAAAATTTCATGTTACCTATATGTTCAGTAAAACATGAGTACATTGCTTGCAATACGGCCTATAAGTAGGATCAAGATTTCAAGATCGGCGTTTCTGCACAAGAGAGTTTCACCAACAGTAGCAAGTTACCTGGTCGGGTATAACAACCACTGCTGCTCGCTAGAGTCCGACTGTAACGACGTATTCATATGTAAATATATATTCAATAAATATGTAAAGCCCAAATCTGTATTTTATCAATTTATTGAAGCTATAACTTTTATATTTTAACATGACATGATTAATATAGAAAACTATGTAGGTTTGCAGCATGATAATTATCAAAATGACTTTGTATATAAACTACCAATAAGATATTCCAAGTTGTTCCGAAAATAACAGAGAAATGTTACTACATACCCATACTCCTCAGGCATATTTTTCTGTTGTTATTCACACGTCATTGCATCACACACACACACACACCAGAATTGATTGCATCAAGTGTACTCCATTGCATCTGCCAACATTACACTACTAGGGAAAACGTTATACACAGAATATTAGCAGCAGCGCGGTTTAAAAACTGGTGCTACTGCTAACTAGCAGTAGCGAGCTTAAAGGAACCGCGCTACTAATAAGTTGATAGTAGTAGCGCGGTTTTATAACCCTCGCTACTACTAAGTGATTTTCACCGTGCCCCTCCGGACTAGCCATAGTAGTAGCGCGGGTTATAAACCCACGCTACAACTAAGTTGATAGTAGCAGCGCGGGTTATAAATCCCACGCTATTACTAAATGGTCTCAACCGTGCACCCAAGACATACCATAGTAGTAGCGTTGGATTAGCGTGGGGTATAAACCCAACGCTACTGTTAAGTTATCTCCTTGCCGCCCCACCTCAGCCTCTCACCCCTGCTTTGCCTTTCTCTCCCACGACGCCTCTCCTCGTCCTCCACTCCCCACGTTTCCCCCAACCAACCCCGCCACCACCGATGCCGACGACCTCCTCTCCCCCAACCCCACCACCGGCACCCCCCACCTCACGTGCGGATCCTCCTCCTCGCCGTGCCCTTGTGCCGGCCCCAAACCCTAGCTAGGGGCCCCCTTCTCCGGGTGCGGCACGGCACGGGGAGGGCTCCCTCTTGCCCGCCGCCGATGCAAACGGCCCGCCGGTGGTCCTACTACTTGCTCCTCCAACCCTCCTCCTGCTGCTGCTAGTGCGGACCGATGCCATGGAGGTGAGGTTCCCCATCATCCTCTCTTTCTCTTCACCGCAGGCAGCCCCTGACCCCCTTGGATTCGATTTGGCAGGTCGTGTGCAAGCGGGGAAGGACAGCGTGGCGTGCCTGGTGTGCGAGCTCGAGGGCGCCGGCCTGCTCGTCGAGCGCGTCTGCGGCGTCCCCGCCGAGTTCATCAAGGTTAGTGCGGCCGCCTTTTTCCCTTTTTCAGTTCGTCTTGCCATGGCATCCTAATTCCAACTAATGAGGCGGTTTCCGCGAGATTTTGTTACGAAGAGGACTTCCCCCTGCGCCCTGTGTTGTTTATCTAGACTAGATTGTTGTAGTACCTTGATTTTAGCATTCAATCCCTGTGACTAGTAAGTAGTGGATAGTAGAAGAATGTGTTCATAAATTCAGTGTAAGAATGTCTACAGAAGATACAGAGCAAGAGATGGTATCTTTCATCAGAGTTTCCTCGTTAGATGAAGATTTTGTTCACCTGCTTATCCTAGTTGACCTGCGTAGATGCATGATTTACTGCTGACCTGCATGTGAAATCCATGTTTTTGACTGATTTTAGTTGGCCAATGTTGATATTCTGCACGTGTAAGAGGATCTGGTTCATGTGAAGGGCTTCAGATGGATGTATTCTTTTCTTCCTGCATTATATTTCTTGCTCATTGGTTGTTAGTGCTTAGGTTGTACTAGTAGCAGCGGCAAAAGTACAAGAAGGGCTTCAGATTTCTCATTTGTGCAAAGAATAAGTTCGGTCAATCTAATAAGTGATTACGCAACCAGGTTTACTTTACTCAAGTTCAGTTTTTGTCGTGCTACTGCACCAAGATTTCCCCTTGACAATTTTTTGTTGTATCCTTGATTAATGCTGCAGGGATTAATTCCCACATCTGTCTGAAGGTGTCCACCAACGTACTTAGGTGAAAAGATTGAGTTTTTTTTTGCGCCGGTGATGAGCTTCTATGCGATGGAGGCTTGCGCCCGTGCTGTATGTGAGCGATGGAGGCGTTGGATGTGGAGCAGCGGACCTGGAGTGTGGCCCAAGCGGCGGATCTAGAGCGACGCTGGAGTAGCAGAGCGCCGGACCAGCGGAGCGGCGTCGTCGTCCTAATGGTGCCCCCACCTTGGTAGCGCGGGCCCTGCCCCGCCACGGCGTCGTCATCCTCATGGTAATCTCCTTGTCGTCCATCCATCCATCCAACACCATAGTTGATTTGTTAATCTTGCACGTCTTTGTTAATCTTCTTGTGAAGCTTCTGTAGCTTCTGTTACTCCAACTTCTGTAGCTTAGTCATGAATGTGCAGCTTCGCCAAGGCCAACCTTTGTTAGTCATGAATCATCCTTTGAAATAGCTTGTTGATTTTCTGTAGCTTTGTTAATCTTACAGTTCCCTTGCTACTACTGCTAACCTGTAACACTGGATTTAGTGAAATCAAGCTGTACTCCTAATTCTGAAATGAAGTTATAAATTTGTCTGAAATGAAGTTGTAAATTTGTAGCTACTACTACTAGCCTGTAACAACTTCTACTCCCAATTCTATAACTAAGCTACTGCTGCTAGCCTGTAACAATGGATTTGAAAAAATTTGACTGAAATGAAGTTGTCACACTGGATTTGTCAAAATTTATCTGAAACAAAGCATATTTTCCGACCTCTATTAAGTTTCAGTAATATTCAGTGGAGTATGTACTGTAATATTTAAACATTACAGTAATTTCAGTTGTTGTTAACTGTTGTAGCATTAGGAGTAGTTTTACTGCAGCACAAGCATTATGAGTACTGTAAATGGATTAAATGGAACCTCTCTTCAGTTAACTGAAACCTTTTTCAGTCAATTTAACTGAAACCTTTTTCAGTTACTTCAAATAAAACCTTTTTCTGTTAATTTAAGTTAACAGAAACATTTTCAGTTACTTTAATTAAACATGTAGTATAGAGCTACTCGTTTGATTCATTTGAAGAGAGGAGTAATTATTTTTCCTTAATAGAAACTTCTCATCTCTTTTCTTCTCTTCTCCTCTTTTCTCTTCTTCTCTTCTTCTCTTTGCTGCTATTAAGTTAGGACTTGAAGATGATGATTGCTGTTGCTAGAAATCATGATTGTTTAGTTTAGTGTAGGACTTGCAAGCAGTAGTGCTTGCTTAGTTTAGTTTCCGTTAGAGTAAAATAGGATAGTTAGAGTAGCTTCAGTAGCTTAAAATGGAGTACTCCAGTAGGTAATGGAGATCAATGAACTTGCAGTAGATCAAAATGTTCAGTTAACTTGCATTTGCTGTAATTTTAGTAGTTTAGTTTTTGTTGTAAAACTGCTGCTGCTGTTGTCATATTCATATTGTACTTTCCAAAGTTCGATAGCACGTCGTCCTTAGCATAAGTTGTTGATCAAAGAAATGGACTTAAATTGAAGCATTCCCAGGAGTTGCCGCTGTTGTTATTGACCTGCTGCTGTTGTCATTGACCTGATGTTGCTTTTGTTGTAGGAGAAGTAGGAGCATGCTCAGGAGAAGAACGAGTAGGAGAAGAAGGCCCTAGATCGCTGCTGCTGGAGCACTGAGGACCTGGGATCTGTGACCTAGGCGTGCTGTTGGATCCGCCTCCGGATCGCTGCTACTGGAGACGCGAGGAGAAGCAGGGGACCTGGGCCCGGGAGCGCTGAGGAGAAGTAGGGTACCTAGGCGAGCAGAGGAGAAGCAGCCCGCTAGTGGCAAGGCAGGCACGAGGACGACATCGATCAAGGCTAGCTGGAACCGAGGGCCAGGGAGAGGGACGCGATGGTGTCGCAAGTCACGACGGCGGCTGCCGTCGGTCAGGTGCGGCTCATTGAGGCTGCCCGATGTGTAATAGCAGTAGAGCTTACTTAGGTAGTTGCTTACCAAGTTAATAGCAGTAGAGCTTACTTAGGTAGTTGCTTACCAAGTTGCTACGCACAACACTGTGTGATTTGAATTATACATGAGTTGCCGCTACAATGAGGAATTGTGTGATGGAATGGAATTGGTTGATTTTATTTTTTTAATTCCTAATAGGTTAGTAGTAGCGTGGGAAAAAACTGTGCGCTACTAGTATTTAGGATACTAGTAGCGCTGGTATTGTAGGCACGCTACTACTACTTTATTAGTAGTAGCGCGAGTCTGTAATATCAGTAGCGTGGGTGGCACACGCTACTACTAACAAAGTTAGTAGTAGTGCGGGTTTCTCCCACGCTACTGCTAACTATTAGCTGTAGCGCCTTATTAGTAGCGCCGGTCCCCGCGCTGCTGATACACCTAAAACCTGCGCTGCTAGTAGCCTTTTCCCTAGTAGTGTTAATTGCGATATATGTCAGTGTACATAGATATCAAGAAAACTCAATAACTTTCATAGAAATAACTTCAGCAATCTTACAGTTGGAGTTGCTGTCAAAATTATTCTCCATAGATCACGTGCTAGTTTTTTTTTCTTTTTTTGCCTAAAGCTCTCCATCTTCACTACATAATTGTTACGTAGGTTGAAGTGGACCTTGTTAGATCAATACAATAGGCTAATTCCCATAAGAGAAATGATTTTGCAGGATACTTCGACAAATAAGTTAATGAAATTTTGCAACCTGGTAAGCAAAAGAGGTAGGCGCAAGATGAGAATTCACATGCAGTTGCAGAATAAATATGATGTGTCACCAATTAAATTGCTCTCGTCAGATTTGTTAATCATAATGGCAATCTTGGGGGAAGAAGTAGAGGGCCCTGAAGCAGGTAGGACGACACGGTGGCAGAGCATGTGTTCCGCAGCTTGCGGAACTGAAATTTAAACCAGCAGCAGTTCAGGTTACATGAGAAAACTGAAAATAGTTATTTACTAAGGTTTAGTCAATATAAGGAAAAGACTGGTAGAAAGCATACTGTACCCGATTCATGGTACATGTCTCTGAGTCCTTCAACAATCTTATAGCCCTGATCCTTGTCCCTTTCTTTAGAAACACTGAAATCCTCCTCAAACTTAGAAATTCAGACTATACTGCTTAGCTGCAGTATAACACCCTGACCTGAACTCTTTATTTGGTGCCAGGTAGCACTTTGATGCCGTGTTTATATGTTCCAAAACTGTAGGTGGACTGGTGGAGTACTACTTCAGTGATGAGGATCTTCTGATGCATATCATTCCATCGATTACCTCTCTTTCGACATCTTCCTTAATTTAGTAACTCAATTTTCTAATGGGAAACTAATGGCGGAGATCCTATAGACCTCTGATGCAAATTACCTATCCACGACAGAGTCATAGAACAATCAAGCTATTCTTTTTCTTTACTAATATTGCAGGTTGTACAGATCCGGCCAGACCTCACCACCGACAGGGAGGCATTGAGGTGGGGGCCATGTTCGTCGTGATACTCATTAGCATGGCAATGAGAGGGCCTTCCGGCCCAGCGGCTTCATCAACCAGCGCGTGTGCCACTGCCATATACAAGAATCATCTACACAGAATTTCTGTTTAGTGCGTTCATGCCTTTTTAATTTGCCAGTGATTGATGCGTGGACTGCCGGAACATGCATTCTAATCAACGGGCGGTGGTGCAGACACTACAACAAACGCAATCAATTCAAAGTCAGAAGCAGAAAAGGGATAAGCAGCAGCTAGACCATTCACCAATTGTAGTAACTGCTTCATCTTACAGGCCACACAACTTCAAGAGCATAGCAAGCAAGCAAGCAGAAGCAAAAAAAACTGAAGCAACAAAGATAAAAGTCAAACAGCACTCATCAACGGCAATTGGAGCTCTGCGCAGCCCCTGCCAGCGCCATCCCAGACCACCAGCTCAAACGGCCCTACCATGTCATGGACCCTAACGCCGGAGCCGAACGCCAGGTTGCCATCGCTGGTCATGAAGTCGACCCCGTCGGGCCCGCGCCAGCGCGACCGCGGGGCCCCACGCGGGCGGGGAACTCGTAGCACTGCACGGCGTCGACGAGCGCGCCCTCGGCGTCGAGCGGCCAAACCCGGACCTCGGCGTCGGGGTCCCAGCCATACTTGTCGACGATGGCATCGACGACATCGTCGAAGAAGGTGGGATCCTGGGCGGGCACCGGCTGACGGCCCGCGAAGGCGTAGGCGTGGGAGGAGGCGTTGGAGATGGCTGCGAGCGGGGACAGCAAGGAGCAGCGCGAGGAGAAGTAGGATGATCGGGCATGCGTAGGAGGTGCGATCCCCCTGGAGGCCCGGACCAGCGCCGCCTCCATCTTAGTCCTCATGGTGTGTTGGGGACGACGGCCTGGAGTCGGGATTGGGGCAGGCGGAGACCGGGCGTTGCGTCCGTCCGTTCGGGTGAGAACGAATCGTTTTTTTACTTATTACTAACTTAAATCTGGAGCGCGGGTTAATTACCAGAAACTTGAGGGAGTGTTTTGCAAAAACGCCGCGACGGTGAACCCGGAGACTCAATCCGTGCTTTATTATTATGGAGAGATTATTGCAGTTGCAAGAAAACCATCGAGATGCAACTTGGCCCGACATATTTTTAGATTATGTTGCAAGTGCACCCTTCTCAGGCAACTAGGCCTGCCTATTTTTTTTGTTCTAGTTGCAAGTCAACCATGACATGCAACTAGAGTCCAACCAATTCTTTCTTAGTTGCAAATTGACCACAGACTTGTAACTGGAGATCTGACCACAATTTTTTACCTAAGTTGCAAATTCACCTCGACACATAACTAGGGGGCTCAACCAATTTTCCTGAGTCGCAAGTCCATCATTGATACATAACTGAGGCCGACCTATTTTTTGTCATAGTTGCAAGTCCATCCTCGACATGCAATTGGGCTTGACCCTTTTTTCGTCTCAGTTGCAAGTACATCCTTGACACGTAACTGGAGAACCTGACCTGCGACTCGCAAGTAGGGTTTTTTTAGTTGTATATAACGTAGTTACAAGTCCACCACCAACTCGCAACTAGTGGATTTTTGTATTTGTAATTTACACTAGTTCTAAGTCCATCATCGACTCGCAACTGGGGGCTTTGTAGTAGTGTAGTTGCCACAATTATAAGTCCACACTCGACTCGCAACTAGGGATTTTTTATAGTTGTAGTTTCCCTAGATGCAAGTCCACCGCATCTGGGGGCTTTGTAGTTGTGTAGTTACCCATGTTGCAAGTCCACCCTCAACTTGCAACTCGGGACTTCTTTTGTAGTTGTAGTTTCCCAGTTACAAGTTCACTACCAACTCGCAACTGGGGGGCTTTTGTTATAATTGTAGGTTTCCCTAGTTGCAAGTCCATCCTTGACTCATAACTGGGGGCTTGTAGTAGTGTAGTTGCTCCTGTTGCAAGTCCACACATCGACTCACAACTGGGTCTATTTTGTAGTAGTGTAGTTTCCTCTATTGCAAGTCCACACATCGACATGGAACTAGGTCTTTTTGTATTTGTAGTTGGCCCAATTGCAACTCTAGCATTGATTCATACCTGGAGCTTTTTTGTAGTTGTAATTTTCCCCAGTTGCAAGTTCACCCTCAACTCACAACTAGGAGTTTATAGTGGTATAGTTTCCACTGTTGCAAGTCCACACATCGACTTGGTCTGGGATTTTTTTCATTGTAGGTGTCCCAGTTGCTAGTCCACCATTAACTCGCAATCAGGAGGCTCGTAGTTGTGTGGTTCCCCTAATTGCAAGTCCACCCTGACTTACAACTAGGGGCTTATAGTAGGTGTAGTTGCCTCAGTTGCAACTCAGCCATCGACTCGCAACTGGGGCTTGTAGTTGTGTAGTTGCCCCAGTTAATTGCAAGTACACCATTGACTTGCAATTGGGAGGCTTGTAGTTGTTGTAGTTGCCCATTTGAAAGTCTACAATCGACTCACAATAGGGGCCTTTTTTGTAGTTCCAGTTTGTCCCAGTTGCAAGTCCACCCTTGACTCGTAACTGGGGGCTTGTAATAGTGTCTATTTCTTTTGCTACTGTCAGAGTTTTTGTGGAAGTGCCTATGTCAGTTGTATGTCCATCACCAAACACGATCAACTCAATCTGGTCCTGACCTTTTTTCTGCCTCAGTTGCAAGTCCACTCTCAACTCGCAACTGCGCTCGATTTTTTGTTCCTAGTTGCAAGTCCAGCCTAGACTCGCAACTGGCCCTGGGTTTTTTGTCACCGTTGCAAGTCCACCATCGACTCGCAACTGGGCTCGACCTAGGCCTCGGTCCTTTTTTGTGTTTAGTTGCAAGTCACCCTCAACTTGCAACTTGGCATGACCTTTTTTTGTCCCCGTTGCAAGTTCGCCCTTGACAATTGCAACTGAGCCCAATCCTTTTGTGTAGTTATCCCATTTCCAATTCCACACTCGACTTGTAAATAGGTCCGCAGTTTGTTTTCCATCCTAGTTGCAGGTACACCCATGACTTGCAACTGGGAATGTAGTTTGTTTTTCACCCTCCACTCGCAACCAGGCTCATGGTTGTCCCATTTGCAAGTCCACCATTGAATTGTAGCCGGTCTCATAGTTTTATGTAGTTGTCTCAGTTGCAAGTCCACCCTCCACTTGCAACTGGGCATGCCAGTTGCAAGTCCATACTCGACTTGTAAATGGGCTCACAATTTTTTTGCCTTGGTTTGCAAGTCCACCCTCCTAGTTGCAAGGCCACCCCTACTTGCAATGATGCTTTTTTGAGCTTTGTTATTTGTTGCCTTGGTTACAAGCCCATCTTCGTTTTTGCTTTTACGTCATCAATTTTTTCATTCTTAGTGCCAATTGCATGTTCACTACTCACTTGCAATTGGGCTCCAAGTTTTTTCTAATGCAATTAAAAGTTCACATCAACATGCAACTGGGGTGAGCGATTTATCCGAGTTATAACTCCATGCCCAATATGCAACTAGGGCCTGATCCATTTTTGTTCAAGTTGCAAGTCCACCCTCAACACTCGTCTCGCAAATGGGCCTTCCCCTTTTCCTGAATTGTAAGTCCACCATCGAATCGTAACTGAGCTGAATTATTTAGGTCTCAGTTGCAAGTCCACTATTGACTCGCAACTCGGCTCGACCGAACCTAGACCCTTTTTTTGCCTTAGTTGTAGAGTCAAACCCACCTTGCAACCGAGCCCTTACCCTTTTTATGTCCAAGTTGCAAATCCAACTTCGACTTGCAACTGGACCTCAACTGTTTTTTTCCTCAGTTTCAAGTTCATCATTGACTCGCAACTGGGCCTGAATTTTTTCTCTCTTAATTGCAAGTCCACCCTCAACCTGCAACTAGTCTGAAAGTTTTTTAATTCATAAACATTTTCAAACTTTTATTATGAACATTTTACAGTCCTTTAACATTTTTTAAATCATTATTTTGTAATTCATGATTGTTTGCTAATTTGTAAATATTTTCTAAATTTTGTTATTCCTGAATTTCCGTTCATTTTTTAAGAAATCCAACTAAAAACAAATATGTGAAAATTTTCAAGTTGAGTGTGAGTTTGAAAAAAAATCAAACATGTAAACATTTTGAAATTCACAAACATTTTTCATGTTCGCGGATGAGGTAAGCTGGCCTAAAGGGCGTTGATTTAGCCATTTAGGGACAAGCTTGAGGGTACTCACAAGAAAAAAAAGATACGTGCGAGTCAGATAGGAGGTTGGCCTTTTCTTACATGTGAAGAGTGCATGCATGCACCAGGGTAATTATTATATAGATTTGCTATTTTTCAGTCGACTGTTTTTCAATTCGCCTTCATTCAATTTTGTGTCCGTTCAATCTCACGTTGAGATTCACGCCCAGTCCTGTCTTGCTTCTTGTTGGTTTTCGGGTTGGTTTTCTTACCGGGCGCGGTTTTCTGCTTTTAACCCATTTTCCTTGGCTCCGCTCTCCCCAGCCGGTTTACTGTTGGCTTTTGTCATTTTTGAATGTAGGAGCGGGGTGTCGTTCCCCTTTCTCATTTCGATAAGGCAGGGGGAGAGAGCTCCAGCGACGGAGGAGGCGGAGGCGATTGCTTCTGTTCATGGCGATTCTGAGCTCATCCACCGCAAGATTTTGATTTCTTCTCCCTCTTCTCTTCGTCCTTCGGCTGCCCTGGTTAGTTGTCCTTGTCTCTCGCGTTTTGCCCGTGGTTTCGTGGCCATGTAGTCATAGATCTAGGGGATTTTGTGGATCCGTGAAGTTTGTTTGCCGTAGTGTTTGTAGTCCGCCGTGGTTGTGCCGTAGGAGGTTGTAGCGTGCCATGCGTAGTCCTCCGTGTCTTCCTTTTCCTGCTGTGGACGGAGGCCAAATCCCTCCCGGTTAGGATCCTGTAGGACATTCTGTTGGAGGCAGTGTTGTGGCTGTTTGATCTACAGAGGTAGGATCCTGTAGGACATTCTTGCTATTGATGTGGAGGTAGGTGTGGTAGGGTTTAGTTTTGAGGGGTGGGTCCAGTAGATGTTGAACGTTGAAGGATCGAGTTCAGTGATACGCGCTCAGTATTAGTGTAGCTGAGATTCTTTTCAGAGTTGATCTACAGCTCCTATATAGAGCCTCACTGCAGCATGTTTTTGCTTCTAAGCGTTTCAGCATTTCTCGTTTTATAGCCTGAACCTTATCATTGTGTAACCTTTTTCCCTCTAATTACCATGGGGTTAGCTTGTCTTTCTATCATTTCCCCCTACAGTCTCTTCATGTAGCTACCCTGTTGTGCTTCACATAGTATTTTCACCGATAATTACTGTGTAGTTTGGGCGGTAGTTATACTGTAAATTACATAGTAATTTGACCAATAATTTCTATGAAATTATAGTGTCCTATCCCATGATTTACTTTGTAGTTCGACCGATATTTACACTGTAGTCCGATGCCCCTTTTTACAGTTTAATTTTGCCCATATTTTACACTGTAATTTGTTGTGCTTTCGCACAATATTTTTACCCATAATAACTGTGTAATTTGTATGCTAGTTACACTATATCTGATGCATTTTTACACTGTAATTTCTCCTATATTTTATTGTATAATTTGTATGCTAGTCACCATGTGCTTTATGCATAAGTGGCCTCGCAAATCACCCTGTTTGTTGTGCGGCCCCGCAGTCTTGATGTTTTGTTGAAATCTGAATGATCCCATGACTTCTGTTTGTCTATTTTCTAAACCTTACCAATGAGTCGATGGATAAGATTGTCCAGTCTTGATTTTGTGAAACCTATGGTGCTTTTGACCACTCATGTGTGGTGGCAGATGCTTGATCCACGAGTAAGATTCAGTAAACTGGCCATATGTTTGGCAGTAAATGCTCTTGATTATGTGAACTACCACTTCAGAAGTTCTTTGGGAATTTGTCTGTCAATTTTGGTTCTGCTAACAACTCTGGGATTTTTTCTTCCCAGTTTGTTCAATATCACCATCACTGTTGTGTCTAGTGACGTGAGGCTTGTAAAATATCTTTACATCACATTTTCTGCTTAAGGTTGTTTTGTCGCCCGCATCCAATTCGGAAGCCTGTTGCCTTTGCAGTGTAATCTGTTGTGCTTTTGATCAATATATTTTACCCATAATAACTATGTAATTTTTATGCTAATTACATTGTAATCTGATGTGTTTTACACTGTAACTCGACCCAGAAGAAAAATGGGTAATTTGTATGCTACTCACCCTGTGCTTTATGCATTTGTACATTTTACCCATTTTTCTTACAGTGTATTTTTTCCCTCAGCTCACTATTTGCATTTCTATATTTTGAGGCCCATTTTTTTCTCTCTATTGTTTTTCAGGTAGTATCTCAATGGGTAGACTGTGGAAAGTCTGTCGTAAGGATGTTCCCCTAGTTTCTTCAGTCGAGAATGTTGATTCTTTGAAAGACCCCTATGTGCCTATTGATTTTGCTGATAATGGTTCTAATGCTATGTCTTTAGTAGTTATTATTTATCTTATTATCTTCTTTTCATTTTCATTTTCTTTTCTATTTTCTTTCTTATTAATTTTTCTTCTTGTTTTCTGATTTTTTTCCTTTTAGTAGTTATTATTTGCAGGGTTGTTCTGGTGATGATGAAGAATTTGATAAAGCACTTTACAATTTTTGTGTGAATAATGTAAGCCATTTTTTCATGTTTCTGGTGATGATGAAGAGTTTGATGTTTTTAATCCATATTTGTTTCATATGTTGGTTTGATGATTTATGTTTTTTATTTTTTGATCAAAAAGTCAAGTACCTGAAGAGAAAATTATCATCAGCTGGCAGAAGGAATGTTGTATGTGTTTTTTTCTCTTCCGTCAATCATTGGCTCGTTTGTATGGTAGCTACACTGTAACCCTACACCCTTTTTTACAGTGTAATTTTATCCTATATGAATTGTAATCTGAATGCCCTTATTACCAAGTGATAATTAATGTGAAATTTGTATGATAGTTACATTGTAATCCTATAATCATTGTGTATTTTTGAATGGTAGTTACACTGTAATTCTACACCTTTTGTACAGGGTAAATTTACCCATATCTACATTGTAATCTGATGCCTTCTTTTACACAGTAATTTACCCATATCATTGTGGAATTTTATATGGTAGTTACACTACAATCCTACACCTTTCTTACAGTGTAAATTTACCCATATCTGCACTGTAATCCGAATGCCCCTTTTTTTACATAGTAATTTGACTCATAATTACTGTGTAGTTTTGTATGGTAGTTACACTGTAATCCTAGACCTCTTTTACAGTGTAAATTTACCCATATCTGCACTGTAATCCGATGCATTTTTTTACTCAGTAATTTGACTGATAATTACTGTGTAATTTGTATGGTAGTTACATTGTAACCCTACACCTTTTTTTGCAGTGTAACTTTACCCATATTTATACTATAATCCGATGCCCTTTTTTACAAAGTAAGCTGACTGATAATTACTGTGTAATTTGTATGGTAGTTACACTGTAAGTGTAATCTTATACCATTTTCCCCCGTTGTAATCTTATACACATTTAAAATATATGTCTTCCATGATTATGCATAAGGAATGTGAAACTCGCAAAGGGGATTTTTAGTTTTATTTTCTTGGGTTAAGATAGGTTATTACTATTGTTACCAATTGAGCTAATAATGGGATGGAAGAAAATATTAATTAAGGTTATGAGTGCAGCTGGGGTAGTGAAGTTAGGGTGAAGCATTTTCTGAGGCAAAAATGCACTCTACAGGTGATATTTCATAATTGGAGGAATATCATCAATGATAGTTCAAGATTTATTGGGTAAGTTAAACTGTTTTTGAATTAAAAATAAGATAGTGTGTGAACATTTTTTATGTTTTCTATAAAGAAATATATAAAAATTGGTAGGTAGTTTTATTTGTAGACATAGTTAAGTTATTGTTGTCAAGGATAGTAGTTAAGTTATTAATAACTCTCAATATAGTTTTTTGTAGATGGACAGTGGAGACTTTTTGCTCAAACCTTTGACAGGAGCTTGCTGATTTGCATGCTCTTCAGCAGGGTCTTCGTCAGTATTTTGCTGCGTTTTAGCTTCTTCGTGAGGATTTTTCATTGCTGCATAAAAAATGGGCAGGTGTTAGAAGCAGAGTCGAGTGTCACAGGAAAAAAACCTGCGTGGTGTGAAAACAAATTTGCATGGATAGAGAGGCACAGGTTGTTTTACCATAGAAGCACATGGTACATCTATTCTTTGTTCACAGTATTTCACAGTAGAGGCACTTAATTTGAAAAACGGTTACATTGACCGGACAAGGGATGTAGAAAATCTCGTACGGTTATCAGTTTAGGCCTCTCAGGATGCTTGCGGGGTTCGGATCTATGGACATATTCTAGTTACTAATGTTTCAGGTTTTTTACCTTTGAGCACAAATCTTATGGCGAAAATCCCAGGGCGGAGAGCAGTAGCATTTCTATTAAATCTCATCTCTGCGCTAGTTCAATTTGTTAAGCAAATTGATTTAGGTTATTAGAAAACTCCTTGGTAGCGGTGGCTAGGGTTGCTGCTCCTGGAAGTGGAAAATTCACTACGATCTACCCGGTGGAACGGAGTGGGATAGAATGATAATTACCTTCAGTTGCTTGTGCTGTGTTTTTCGCTTCCATCCGCTTATTGTGTTGTTGCTCCTTTTTTGTTGCGATTTCCGCCGCCGCTGTTGAAGTCCTCGCCGTCGGTCGCCGCAGCCGGCGGTGTTATTGGTGTTGTCACGGGCAGAGTGTGGCTGTTTGTTTGTCGGATTTGAGTGTGGTTGGCGAACACGGTGGGGGTTGTCCGGTGACGCGAACTCGATTTCGAGTTTGTGTTTGTGTGTAGAAGGAAGGAGGAGAGCGTGCGGGAGTGATGAAGGTTTCGAGATTTACTTTGCGGAAGGGGAAGCAAGGTAGTAGAAGAGGGAGGGAGAGATGGAAACCATCGAACCGTCTCTAATCTTTAGCCGTCCGTTTGGGCATCAAGATTCATTATGCTTGGCTTGGTTTTTTTTGTGCTAAAGTATTTTTTTAGTGTTGAGACTGTTAGTTCTGAAGTGGAGCCTCTCCACAGGCATTTGGATGCAGGCACACGAGGCACATAAGTGCAGGTTCTACAGGCACGTGGATGCAGGCGTAGGAGGCACGGAAGTGTGGGTTCTACAGGCACTTCCAGAGGGAAGCACAGGAGACACGGAAGTGTGGGTTCTACAGGCAGTTAGAGAACCACGGGTCAGGCCAGTGTCGTATGAGGCACGTGGATGTAAGCAGCGGAGGCACGGAAATGCAGCTAATACAGGCACGGACATGCTGCTTCTCGAGGCACGGGTACCAACCCTGTGGATGTAGTACAAGAGTGTGGTGGCAGAGGCATGTATTAGAATGCTGGTTAAAGAGCATGGTTGTGAAATCTCGGGAGCGACGCGGGCATGGTAGTGGGACCATGTAAGAGTCACGGCGCATGTTTCGTTAGGCATGTGAGGCACATTGATTCAGGCACGGAAGGCAGAAAAGGTGAATCGACAACAGGCACGTACGTGTGTTTTGTCAAGTCACGGGTGTGTACTCTCTAGATGCACAAATGTGTGTCGGGAGAGGCATGGGTCCGACTACTCGGTTACAGAACAATGTTCGTGAAGTCACGTGGGTGTGGCATTACGAGGCATGTAAGAGCCTGGGTGAGTGCCACGTGAGGCACGTGGGTGCATGTACGTGTAGGCAAAGAAGTGAAGGCACCACGTTTGTGAAGTCACGTGGTAGTGCTAAAGTGGAGCCTTTCTACAGGCATGTGGATGCAGGCACACGAGGCACTGAAGTGCAGGTTCTACAGGCACGTTGACGCAGGCACAGGAGGCCAGTGTTGTGTGAGGCACGTGGATTTAAGCAGTGGATGCACGGAAATGAAGCCAACGCAGCCACGGACATGCTGATTCTCGAGGCACGGGTATCAACCCTGTGGATGTAGTACAAGAGTGCGTTGGGAGAGGCATGTGTTAGAATGCTCGGTTAAAGAGGCATGGTTGTGAAGTCTTGGGAGCGACAAAGGCATGTACGTGTGTTTTCTCATGTCACGGGTGTGCACTCTATAGATGCACAAACATGTGGCTACAGAGGCATGGGTCCGAGTGTTAGAATGCTTGGTTAAAGAGGCATGGTTGTGAAGTCTCGGGAGCGACAAAGGCACGTACGTGTGTTTTCTCATGTCATGGGTGTGCACTCTATGGATGCACAAACGTGTGGCTACAGAGGCATGGGTCCGAGTGTTAGAATGCTCGGTTAAAGAGGCATGGTTGTGAAGTCTCGGGAGCGACAAAGGCACGTTGGTTCAGGCATGGAAGGTAGAAAAAGGTGAATCCACAACAGGTACGTGTGTGTGTTTTCTTAAGTCACGAGTGTGCACTCTCTGGATGCACAAACCTGTGGCGGCAGAGGCATGGGTCCGACTACTTGGTTACAGAACCAAGGTTGTGAAGTGAGGTGGGTGTGGCACGACAGGTCCCGTAGGAGTCACGACAAGTGTCATGCGAGGCCCGTGGTTGTACGCACATGAGGCAGGGCTTAGAATGTATAGGAGGCTCGGATTCTGGTACAGGGGGCACTGAAGTAAAAACAGTGCTGTGACGGACACGAGGCACTTTACTTGAAAATAGTTACAATCAAGGGACAACAGGCAGAGAAAATCTGGTGTAATTACCAAGTTTGAGCTCTCAGTATGCTCGAAGTATTTGGATCATTTGAGGTACTATAGTTAGTGAAGTGGCAGGTGTAGTACTTTTAAGCACATTTCGTGTGGTGAAAATTCCGCAGCGGGGAACAATAGCGTTTCTATTAAATGTCGTGTGTACGGTACTTCAATTTTTGAGACAAGTTGATTTTGGATAGTGCAAAACTCTGTTTTTTGTGGTGGATAGGGTTGTTGTCCCTGGAGAATGGAATGTAATGGGATAGATTGTTATTTACATTCGATTGCTTGTGTTCGGCTTCTCGCTTCAATCGGTCGATTCTGTCTGTTCGTTTTTTTGTTGTGATCTCCGCCGGCGGTGTTGAAGTCTTTTCTTCGTCGTCGTCGGGTGGGTACTTTGTGTTGTTGGGCGCATCGTTTGACGGTGCGTATCTCTAAGTGGGAGGGTGGTTGGCGAAGCGTGGTGGCGGTTGTTTTGCGAGGGGAACTCTACTTGGAATTTGGTGTAATGAACCTATGAGGAGATCTTGTGTGAGTGTGGAATGTTTCGAGATTTTGCTGTGGAAGAGAGGAAGGAAGAGAGTAGTGGAGGTGGGATAAATGGAAATGATGGAACCATATGTAATCTTCGACGGTCTGATTTTAGTATCAAGATTTGTGTCGCCTGGTTTTTTTCGCTATAGCATCTTAGTAGACGTGTGAGGCACGGAACATCAGGCTCTACAGGCACCGACGTTGGAATTTTAGAGGCACTGGTATCAACTCTATGGATGCACAAATATGTGGTGGCAGGGGCATGCATCTGAAGACTTACTCAGAGAGTCACGGTTGTGAAGTCTTTAGAGTTACGAGCGTGTGTCGCCACGGGCACATGAGAGTGATGCGTCGGGAAGTTTGGTAGTAGAGGCATCGGTGCGAATAGTACTCAGAGAGTATGGGTTGTGGGTCCACATGTGTGAAGTCTGTGCAGCATTGGTCGTGTGCTAGTAGCGGCGTGCACCGGGAAAGGTGCGAGCAATAACATTTGTTACGTGCTTAATTGGACGATTTGACAGTTGCTTTTTCCCGCCAACCGCGAGCATTGCCACTCGGCGGTTGCCTCGACGCACAGCAACGGCGAGCGCATGTCTTCCGCCCTCTCTACCACGACGAGGCCGCGTCCAACCGCCTCCTCCACGACCCAGACCTTGGTAGAAAAGGGTAACTGCGCTTCCATAGCCACTCAATTCCGAAAACACTATTGTTGTTCCATCTCAACTAGCATCTCCTCACAATCTTTGTGTGAAGGCGGCCATCGCTGGAGGAGCGTAATGGCGGAGGAACCATCTGCCAAGCGTCCCCGTGGTGAGACGTCCGACTAGAGCACGAGGTCGACGACGTTCAGGTCCCCGGTCAGAAGCACGACTAAAAAGTGCACCTCAAGGAGGTTGACATCCACGGGAAGGAAAAGCTGGATGTCGTATGCACCAGCAATCCCGAGGAAGCCGACAAGATGATCAGCAGGTACCTGAAGAGGGTCTGTGGCTTGTACCCTCACTACATCGGCGTTGATGTCGAGTATACCAGGGAGGACCAACCTCCCCAGAGGGCAGCGGTTCTACAGTTATGCGTGGAGGAACTCTGTTTGGTATATCACATCACCGCGGCAACAAAATGGTGAACCATCCTACAGTTTCAACCTCTTCGTGCTTCTGTTTAATTATCTTTTCACCCAGAAATTTGATTAGATTGGTTTATTGAGTTGATGTATCAGTGAAGTTTCTGAAGTAGATGCAGCACAATAGATTTTGAACTTGACTCACCAGATCAGTTCATGTATTTGATGCACTAGATTAATTTATGGGTTTGATGTACGAGATTATTTTCTAAACACTATGTTCTAGCATACTTTCTGTTCTAGTGTATTTTCCATATTTCATGTTCTAGTGTAGTTCAGTTTCTTGAATTGATGTGTTAACGTGGCTAAGAAGTGGATAGGTAATTGGTTCAAGTGTAAATTCCAAAAATAAAAATAACATGTTGTGCTTGTATTTTATTTCTGAACTCTGCGTAGCAGTTTCTGAAATGTTTTCGTCCATGAATTATACATACTATATAAGCATGTACTTGATCGATACTTGATGAATCGACCTTAAATGTGCCATCCCCCTGCAGGCCCAAGAGCCTGCGCCCGTTCCTGAAGGAGGACATGTTCTACACCTTTGCCAGCTTCAGTATTGAAGGTGAGAAAGATATGCTGCGAAGTTCTGGTTTGGAGATCAACCCCGACAAGTACGTCGACATCCAGCGCAAATGGAGAGTTCCTTTCAAGGGAAGAAAGAGGTACCACTCTTTGGCTGATGTTGCAGGTAGCGTGATCCACCCATTCTACAAACAGATGAAGGATAAGATTGATAGAGTTGAAGACCATAAACTGTGGGGGGTCAGCCCACTGCCAAATTACCTCATTGAGTATGCAGCAATAGATGCGTACGCAACCTATGAGTCATGGAAGAGCATTGAAAACATTAGAGAAGGTCTGGAGAGTGCAAAAGAGGCAGAGAAGAATTATGACGATCCTTACTACGTATACTAGTGACGACGAAAACATAGAAAACTGGTCGTGGAGTTGCTTGTGTTTATGCTTGTCCTTTCTATTGTATCAGGTTCGTAGTTTACTTCTGTTAGAACGAAGGAGTTTGTAATGTCATCTGTATATGGTTAAACAAGTTTCCTTATGTCAAGTTGTAGTTTGTTTATGTGATTGAGCAAGTTATTTAGCTTGCTAAGTACTATGTTTATTCAGCAATCATGTGATTTTGAAGTAGTAATGTTGCTTTTTACTCTAAAAACAACAAAATGCAAAGCAGTCTTTTTGCGCTGAGTACACTTTAGTTGTCCACACAAGCGCGTCTTCTAGAGGAGTGGCAGGATTGGTATGGGCCGGAATACGCAGTTAGAGAGGCACATGTTTGCAGTCTTTAGAGTCACCGGCGTGTGTTACTACAGGGGCCGGAGGCACGTGGATGGGGTAGCAGAGTTGAGCTCCTAATACATAGTTACAGGGTCACGGTTTGGAAGTGAGTCAAGGTTGTGCGACGTCATGGGGCATGTAAGAGTCATGGCAAGTGTCATGTGAGAGAGGCACCTGGATCCAGGTACGCAAGGCACGGGATTGCGACTTCTTGATGCACGGGTATCAACGTTGTGGGTGCACAATAGTGTGGTCTGAGAGGCATGTGTTGGAATGCTTGGTTAGAGATGCACTGTTTTGACGTTTGTGAAGAGACATGGGCGTGGTACCGTGACCATGTAAGTGTCTCGTGGCGTGACCCATTAGGCACGTAGATGCAGTTACGGAAGGCACGGAGGTGAAGACCCAAGAGGCACGGAAGTGGGGTTTTTGTTGTTGCAAAAATTCAAAAGTGTGATACCAGAGGCATGCTTCCGAATACGAATTTAGGGAGTCATAGTTGTGAAGCCTCTAGAGAGTCACGCCTGTCTGGCATCACAGGCATGGAGTGGTGTGGGCCTTTGAGAGGCATTACTGGCTCTTAACCCTCTGGATGCATGGTGGTGTGGTCGGAGAGGCTTGCTTGCTAATACTGAGGTAGGAAGGCACCATTGTGGATGCACAGGTGTGAGGTCTCTACCGGCGGGAGTCGGTGGAACCACATGCATTTGTTTGCATACTCATTTAGAGAGTCATGTTTGTACTCACACCAGTCTCATTCTATAGGTTGGTGGCATTCGGCAGCACACGGTTTCAGAAAGGGGGAATGTTTGTGAAACATCAAAGTCACCGGTGGTCACGCGTGAGTAGTATGTAGAGTCACGGCGTGTCGACGTGACGCACGGATGTCTAGGGACGGACTTGGGTGGTTTATGGGGCATGGTCATCAACCGCCTGGATTGATAGTTGGGGCATGGGCACCGACTTGTGTTCGAATGCTTGGTTACTGAAGAATCAAGGAACTACATCAATAAAAATAGTCTGTTGCTTCATTATTACAGTACGATGTGCGGTTAAACCGTCTTCTGGTGTTTCGATGGAGCTAGGATCGTTTGCTTATCAACAACTTTTTATTGTGTGATCTCGTCGTAGATCTTCCTAATCTCATCGCCCATTTCGCTGGGTTCGATTGTATTCTGATCGCTAAATACTAGCTTGCACAGTTATTGTGCTTTCCATTGTTCCGTGCCATCCTATAAAAAGGTCAGTGAAAAAAAGGAGAAAAAACACATCAGTATTAGGTCATGCAGTTGTATGATACCTAGAAGATTTATTGTGAGTTTTAAGCGAAAACTTACGTCGAAATTATCAATCTCTTCGACGAAGTGGTTGCCATCAAAGAGATGCGCGAACCTTAGAACAGAAAACGGGGTTTCACCTTTGTTCACCTTTGGAACGCCCTGTAAAATTTCAACACCCCATCTTGTATTTTCCTTTTTGAATTTTTCACCCAGTAATATTTCGTATACTTCTTTAAACCTGGGAACCTGGGAATTGCATTTTGTTTTTGTTTTTAGAGATACATGTAGTGTAATTTGTAAAACTGAAAGATGGCATTATTTACAATTCTTACCACTTTGTTTTTATGGTTGTGGTATTTGTGATGGTCCTTTTCTTTGATGGCTTCGTTGTTTTCCATGATAGAAATCTGCTTCATTAGTTTGCCATCATGCACGTGTCGATCACATTGATTTTTCAGGTATTCTTGTCTTCTCAATTCTTCAAGAGAGGTTTCTTCAGGTTCGATGATTTGAAGCTTCCTTTTATATCTGTCGAGCACCAGTAGTGTGTAACGGTCTTCCTTTTCAAATGGCATGAATACCTGTTGTACAAAAGTTTTATTGTTAGAGGAGAGTTTAGAATATAGTATTCTGTTTTGAAATGCTTATTTTTATTTTGTTGTATGGAAAATGCTATTACCATTCTTGCTGTTTTGAGCTTCTCTGATTGACATTTCTTAAGGAACAAAGGACCCAAGGCATCCTTTTCTCGTGTGAAATCAACTCTGAAGTCCTTCATAGATTTTTCTTTTATCCTTTAAACCCAGAATATGTTGCAGGCAACAAATAAAAAACGATAAAAAACGAGTTTGAAAAAATAGATTGGTACCAAGAGATTAAACAATAGTTCGAAAAGATGAGTTTATATGATCACTGTGATTTTTTTTTGAAATTTACCTCCGCAAAGCTTGGGTCTAATAATAGTCTATGTCTTTTATGTATAGTTTGGTTGCTTCTTTCCCATTCTTCTGCTAACTCATCGAGCACCTTCTTTTCCATTCCATGAAGATTTTTCTTGTTTGCAGGCCCAAATATTTCCTTTAGCTTTGATCTAGTAAAAGTTGTCTTTGGTTGATCTCTCGAGAATACTACTTTTCTGCTTACATTCAGGGCAGTAGAAGAAATTTTTGTTGAGAAAGTCATTAACCAAGTACTTCCTCTTGATAAACAACAATTTAAGGTTCTTTGCAGTTACCTTTTGAATTCATCCTGCCATGTGTCACTCATGACTATGTTGTAGAGCTCGTTTGCCTTATCCACGTATAGAAACGAATGTCGGTGTTGCGGGTATTTCTTGCTGCTCTCTGACTGATGCTGGTTTTTTACGTCTCGCTCTGTCAAAGAAAAAAATTATGGCTGTTGTTTCTAAAAGAAATATTTGAAGCTCTAGTAATGTCGACTGATGGTAAAAATGAAAATAGTTATATTACCTTTCATGGGTGAAAAAAGGTTTGCAGTCTCTGGTTTGTAATCTTTGAGTTTTCCAGAAAGTTGATGGTCCTTTATTTGGTTGGTTTTACCGAATATGAGTGTGTATATGTACTCCGGTTTCCATTCGGCATCGACCTTGTTGGGCTGCAGGCATGTGAAAATGTATGGTTTATAGTTACGTGTTGTTCACAATTGTTAATAAACTAATTACGGTAATAAAGAAATCAAGTTATTTGACGTGTATGTAGTCATAACTTACATGAAAATCCTCTCTGTCCTTGACCAGTTCTTTCCCATTATAGTATTTTGCAAATTGGGCCGTGAAGTGACCGCATTGTGTTCCTTCTTGCTTTGGTGTGCAGACCCTGTGAGGCCTTTCTGCTATCATTTCCCAGTCTGGTCCGTTCTTGTGTTTTAGTCTGTGGTGCTTGTTCATCAGCACAGACATCCTTCTCATCTGTTATTGCATTATGGTTTTGTTGTTTGGGTGCGGCATTGAGGAAAGTATCATACTATCATGAGGAAAAGAGGAAATAAATGTACACAAAGTACGTACCAGTTCTTCTCGATGCTCGTGGTGTTGACTCCAAGACAAATCTGCGTAGTTTACGTAGATCAGTGAGTCAAGGATGTCGATGCTATCTCTGAACTTGTTCACAACATAGAGCGTGTAGTGTTTGTTTGTGTGGTGAGGTATCATGATCTACGTTGAGAGCGGAGATCATTGTTGATGTAAAAATTGAATTTCATTTTATCGTTGAAATCCCAAAGAGAATAGGTCATGTGCTAAGTAATAATACTGAGCTTACCATCTTCGAATGGAGGATGTCTTTACCTCCCACAAGGAGTTCAAATCCTTTTAGTGCTTCGTCCTCATTGAATTCTGATAGCTCTTCGTTATCATAATTGAGACCGAGCACCAGCTTCAAGAAAGAGAGTGTGTGGTTTTAGTGAAATATTCTATCCTAGTAATGGCGTGGTTTTTTTGTGGGTGAGGTATGCATACATTTGCGAAACCTGCAGGGAGTACAGTTGTGTCGTCTGGGTTGAACTGTTCTTGTTCTGTCCATTCCTCTAGTAACGCGTTTAGCATGGAGCCCTCCATCTGTGTTTCTCCTTTTCCTGCTTGTTCCATGAAGGATTTTGCTGAAATGCAGTCTTCTCGGTTTGAGCTTTTATATTTATATAGTACTTGTCTGCAAGGAGGGTTTGGAAGTAGGTGAGTGAATTGTTAGTTGGATGTTAGAGAATCTATAGCTCTGTGTAGTTGTTTCCATGGAACTAGGAGAATATTCTTACCCTGCGCATTCTCTTTGTCCTTGTCGGCTCATTAGATATCTATAGAGTTGCATGGCCTTTTCTCTGTAAATGAAATCTCTTGGAACAAGTGATGCAACCTTGACTTTCCCAGGTTCCTTGCTTGGTCGTTTGAATGGCCTCTTAATTGAGATTATGTTTGCTGAGCTAATCTCTAATGATTGAATCGTTGATGGTTTTGGGGATCTTGTCTGTACTCTTGGAAGATGCCTTGCCTTTTTCTTGTCGTGACCTAACTGCGACAGCTCGTTAGGCTGCCTAGGTGTTGGTGATTCCTTTTGTGTGATGTTGTTTTTGATGCTCGGTTCTACTGAGATTGCAGCATCGCGTTTCCTTTGTTCAAGTATCTTTTCTGTTAAATCCTTCTCTTTCTTCTTCTTTTCTTCTTCTGCATGTTTCACCTCGGGTGATGTTCCTGGTTTGCGATCTTCGTCAACAAGGTTCTTGTTCTGTTTGGAAAGCTCGTGTTGGTGAGTTGGTACGCTCTTTGTCCTGTTATCACCTTCTAAAGGAGAGCCTGTTATGTGTTCTGTCTTTTTATCTGGGGGTGTTCTGCCTGGTTCTATCGGTGGATCTTTCCGTTCGTCTTCCATTTGTAAATCAGTGTCTGGCTACGCGTGTTGTTCCCTCTGTAAACCAGCATCTGTCTGGGCTTGTTCTTCCGTGAGTGCTTCTTCAGATGCTTTGGTGGTATCCTTGCTGCTCACATGATAATCTTCTTTCTCCTCATCGCTGCTTGTGTCATTAATGTCAATAACTTTTATCTCTTGAGCGCTCGTCCCAATATGCTCGGGAGTTGGAGGAATCTCTTCTTGAATTATGTCATAATGTATTCGTTGCATTTCACTGTCTTCCATATCGACCTCAGAGTTCAGCATATCTGTTAAAATAAAAAATTATTGGTGTGTCTCTGAAAATGATATAAGTAGAATTTTACTTTGTTGTCTTGAGAAAGAGAAACCTTTGGTGTAGTTGATTAATGTCAGTGCAGTCGTATCTCTGTATTGGCTGATTATTTGATAGAGAATTTTCTTCCTCAACCCCGGGACTTGTTCTTCTGTTAGGTACACTGTTTCTCCACCGTCGATGTAGTGCTTTGCGTTCATGAACATATAGAACGCACAGTCGAGTCTACAGGTAGAAGGATGATTGGTTATTGTCGTTGTCCAAAGATGGTTGGGCAGTTTAGGTGAAGTTGTCCTAACGTCCTATGTTTTTTATGGATTGAATTAATAGTTTAATTGTTACAGTGAGTAAGGAAAAGGAGAAAGGTTTGTAGTGCTTACGTTCGTCCCTGAAGTGGCACCTGCATTTTGACCTTTTCGAAATGGTCAATACTACTTGGAGATAGCTGGAGCAATTTGCTTACTTGCTTCCATATGCTCTTTACTCTGTTTGTTACTGTGTTGAAGTAATCCATTGTTCCTTCATGTTCAACTGCTAAAGAGTCAAGGAGTTCGAAGCACTCTTTTTTCATGTTTATTGTAACAACGAAGTAGTGGCCGACAGCTCCTTCTCGAAGAGGCCCGCCTATGCAAACTGGTAGAAAGAACTGCAAAAAGGATAATAAATAAATAAGGGATCCTTCTTGAATTTAGTCATGATTTGTTGATCGTTAGACGGAATTGTAGTGCCGAGATTGTATTTCTTATCTATAACATGACATGTGCTTACTATGTCGAAATCTTGTAGTTGCTCTCCTTCTTCCAGATCGAGGAATCTTTTAAGCCTTTTAGGCATTGTCTTGTCTCTGATGTGTGCTTCGTTTTTATTTTTCAACTCCAATGGATCTTCGTGGTTGGCCATGCGTATTGATGCCTGCTTTTTTTGTCACATGTGCGTAAAAGAGATTTTTAAATTCAATTGTACAGAAAGTTTGATTGATCGATATAGTGATATTCATTTGTTGAAACTTGAGGTTTACTTATGGTGTTGTATGTTGATAGAATCTTTCTCTTTGTGCCCCTGAATTGCTTTTTCAACATCTGTAGCATGACTGCCATGGTTTCGCTGCGCACTGCATTTCCAGACTTGAAGCTTTCCGCCATGAGGCTCACTGTTACTGTTGACGTCTCTGTATTTATAAAAATCTCGTGCCTGCAACACACACACACATATATATATATATTTATATTTATATTTATATTTATATTTACAGGTGTACATATAAAATCTTTAAGGGAGAAAATCATTGGAGGAATATAATTTGTTGGTGGTAACATGAAATTACCCTTTGTCCTCATTCGCTGTCATGACATTGTTGTACAGGCGTTCGATCCCTTCATCTTTTGTGCCTTCTTTGATGGCCAAGTTTTGTATGATCAATGGTTCACGTTCTATTTGAGTGTCGTCCTGGCTTACCGTCGTGTTTGTGGCGGCAACATCTTTTACAAAACAATGTTTCTTGTCTGATGGTGCGGCCTTTTTCTTGTTGTTGTCTGACTCTCTCTCTGGAATGTTTGCTGCATGGTATTCCAATGCACCATGGCCCTTTGCTTCTTTGCTTGTGTTTGCGTGCGTGTCTTGTTGAGGTTTCTCCGTTGTCGTGTAAAAGCGTGGTTAAAAAATAATTAAATATGCTCGTTATTTTCATTGTAGTTTAGTGTCCGTTCCCTAAGAAAAATACTCAAATGTTTAAGTGTGTCTTTGAACATTTTCTGTAGCTTCACCTTTTTAGCCGTTTCCGCAGGTGCTTCCTCTTTGAGATTTTCTTCTTTGAGTGGAGGTTTTTGGAGCTTTTCTTCTTTGAGTGGAGGTTTTTGTAGCTCCACTGGATCTTTTTCGTTTTGTTCTTCCGTGGTGTTGTCGTTTTTGTCTTGTGGCTGTTGAGACATAGAGGTAGGTAAATGAGATTGCATTTGTGTCTTTGTTCACTCAAATATCTAATTTCCTTAAAAGCAGGTTATCTCACTTCACCTTTTCAGTCTTTTGCGTCGACATTGGCATCTCTGTTATTTCTTGCTCGGACAGCGGAGGTTTTCTGGCTTGGTCTACGGCAGTTACGCTGTCCGCTATTGGAACAACATCTTCTGATTGTTCCATTCCCTTGTGTTGTTGTGTTTGTTGGTCTTGAATATTGGTGCTCTCCTCTGTTTCTTGCATCTGTCGGAACGCAAAAAAAGTAATTAAAATGTGTCTGTTTTTTATATGCTATAGAAAGCGGTTTTGTAGCTTGACCTCTACATTCAATCTCTCTTTTGCCGTTCCTGTCACTTCTTCTCTGTCTTCTGGAGTTTTTGTACATTGTCGAGCGGTAGCAGCACTTTCTATCGCTTCTTGAGGCACATCTTCTACTTCATTTGTTTCTTTCTTCTGTTCAGTCAAAAAATGTAAATAAAGTTTGGACTTCATCTGTGCATGCATAACTTTTTTTTAACGTTGTAGGAGCAGGTGTGTGTAGCTTTACCTCGTTGGTCTTCGATGCTAGTGGCATGTCTTCTCGGTTGTATTTGTCATGTGAAGACTGCTGTTTGGTCGGCGTACTGGGTACCATTTTAGTCGCCATTTGCCCTTGTTTTTTGGTTTGTTCTGTTTGTACCCCTTGCTGTTCTTCGGGATGACCGTCCTCGTTTGTTTCCTGCGTTTCATGAAAAAAGGAAAAGCATGGTTCATTGCTTGTAATTCTTGTGTTACTGTGACAAGTTGTGTTGGGTAGTACATTTCTTATAAATTTTGGAAAAATGGTTCTTGTTGAATTTTACCTTTGCGCCGGTGGTTGGGATATCCGTTTCTGCGTCCACTTTTTCTTTGCTTTGTATACCAGCCTTGTGTGTGTCACCAGGTGCAGTGTCTGAGGCTTTCTCCCCTGTATCGGTCATCTGAAATGCTCTTGTGCTGGAGAGCTGTTCTATATCAACTTTCTGTTTTGCATGGGCATCCTCTTCTTTTTGTTGTGCTTGTAATAGCTGATAGATGAAACAATATGATTTGACGGCATTTGGCGAGGTGGGTTTGGAAGTTTTACCTCTTCTTTGTTGTTTTCTTCTTGTTTTTGTGGCGTGCTGTTAACGGTCGATGCTAGATCAGCCCGTGCCTTGTTTGCGGGAGCGTTGATATGATACTTGTCCAGCTGAGTGTATATTTTGTTGCAGATTTGTCAGCTAACTCAAGACCGTTTCTAGTTTAGAGAGAAGAGACTTTTTAGAAAGAAGAGACTGATTTTTTATACTCACTTCTTTGCTGCCTCCGATCATGTTCGTCTCTTGTAGTGCTCCTGTTGATGCTTTTGAGGGAGCATCATCTGTTGTTGGGTTGCTTGTTCTATTGCTTCCATCCTCTTGCTCGGTGTTCTTGACGACATGCTGCTGTTGGCCTTTATGTTTCGGTGGCATTCTCTTGCCGTGTCCCTGACAGAATTGAAGACAGATTTTTTAAGTTCAAGTTTGAAAGCATCGCTTTTGAGTTACATGGATGATGTATTTGTTCTCATTTACCTGTTTTTCATCTTGATTATCTTCTTCTGCGGCTACTTTTCTACCTTGTTCTTGCTGTCCTTCGGCACTTGCTGTATTGGTTGATACATGCTCTTTGCTTTGCTCTTTTTGCACCTTATTATGTTCTTTTGTCTCCCTCTGGCTAATTCTCGAGGTTTGTGTTCTTGATTTTGTTATTCTTTTCTTCCTTTCATGTTTGTTTTGTTGGTCTTCTTCTTCCTTCTTCCTTTTTCTCCTCACTCCTGGTTCTGATGTGGCTGCGACTTCTTTCGTGTGGTTTCCATGTACAAGTGCAGCTGTGGCTCCTGCGTCTGCTCCATCCTGCAACTTCAGCGACGGCTCTTCTGGCAAGCTCACTGTGCAAACAATGTCCTGAAATTTTCTAAGTTGTTTGAGAGAATCAATCAGGGCCGTTGTTTGTTGCACCACTGAGTTCTTCATGTTTTCGTCTAATACCTCCTCTTGTTCGCTGCATTGGTGTCCAGGCCCGGTCTTTATTCTCGGTATCTGTTTTTTTTTCGTCGAGTACTTGTTTCAATGTTTCTTCTATCCTTGTGAATATTTCATATGATCCTGTGCTGGTGCCTGTGACTGATTGCTTGCTTCCACTCGTGCTGACATGTGCTTTGTCCCGGCGCTTGGTTGGGGTGGTAGTAGCTTGGTCGTTTGCTGGTGCTCCTATTGTTGTGCTGGTATCATCTATAATGAATGCGAAGGTGTTGCTGTGTTGGCATAGAAGATCCTCTCTTCTGTTCCTTTCCATGTCTGCATTGTTTCGGCAGAATGGAGTTGGTTAGACTGGAAACCATTTTTATAAGGTATCATGCATATATATTCAATAGGGCTATACCTTTATCTTGCCAAATTCATAGTCATCTAGTCGTGCTTTTCCGTCCTTTTTCATGTCTGCCATAGCTATTTTCTTTAGGTCACTCTCTCTTAGGTGGTTTGCTCACGATAATGATGTCTTGTCCATTGTCTTTGCAATCTTGCGCATTTCTATTGTGTCGGTCAGCAACAGCAGGGAGTCGAGGTACATTATTACTGGTCCCTGTGCCAAACCATTGTGATGCTTTTTTTCTTTTCTTCCTGAGGCAACAACCTGTGCTTCTGCCATATCTTGGCTCCTTCCTTAATACTTTCGACGATTACCTCGCAGAAATCCATCTTTGCCATTTCTGGATAATTCAAGTCCTTGACCATAATGGCTTGTTTGCTGAAGGTAGGGGAGGTTGTTCCACAGACAACGTTGTGGAAAAAAATAAGGAAAAATATTTTAACTGATTTCCTGTTTGATTGTTCGTCATTTACTTTCACCAAGTTTCGTAGTTCTTTAAATAGATCATCGTGATGGAAATCCATTTTCTTGAGGCCAAGTTCTGTGATCAGTTCTTTCGCTGAAGTTGGGCTCTTCTCTGGCCTTGGTGCTAACTTTTCCGTGCCACTTGGGTATCCAAACACCTTGTGTATAGCTTCCCTGGTAATCTTGATTACTTTCAGCTGATCAGCGTCATCGAATGTTATTGTCATGCTTTCTCTGTCCAGGTAGTCGTAGATGTGTGCTGCAAGCGGTTTGGAGATGGATCAGTTTATTTGGCATTCCTCTATGCTTCCAAACCCGGCCGTCCTAACATCTTGCCGGTGACGTTCTTTTAGTAATTTCCATGCTCTATTGACCTGATCAAATGCTTCTCCTGCCTTGATTTCGCGTTTGTCCTTATTTGTTGTTGCCTCATGTTCATTATCCGTTGGTGCTGCCAATTCTTTTCCACTTGTCTTCATCCTCTTTGTCCGCTTCTGTCTTGGTTTTCCCTGTGTAGAAAAGAATGTTTTGTTATAGAGGATGGTTTGGTTTTCATGGGTGTAAAGCGGTAGGAAAAATCTGTAGAGAAATTGTGTTTTACATCATTATTGCTGTCATCTGCGGCGCCACCGTTGTCCCCTGCGGCGTCATCGCCCTCTGCACGAATGAGGTCATCATCATGTTTTGTGCCATCGTCGTCGTCGGCAGCATCATGCTCTGACTCTTTGCTGGCATCATCCTCGCCTTCTTCAAACCGTTGTCTTTTGTTTTTCTTCTTGGTTTTTGTTAGTTCATTCTTGACCCCTGTAACTGCTGGCGGGAGCACCATTAGAGGTCTTGGCTGCTGCTGCTGCTGCAAGGTAGCACTGTCGCTGATGAGTTGATTTTTGTCCTTTGTCTTTTGTCTTTAGGTTCTAGGAGGAACGACAATCTTGTTTCCTGATGGCCTCTCTTTTTGTAGCTCCCTGCTCAAAGTTGGTGCTGGCACTTGCTCGGGTGCTTCGTTGTCCATGTTCCGCTTCGTTCTTTTTTCTAACGGGTCAGGAGAGATGAGTGGTTTTTCTGGATATGCACTGTTAAGTTCAGACAAAATCGTTTCAATATCTCCTCCTGCAAAACCGTCACCTGCATGATGATTATGTAACAAAAGGATTACGTAGCAAAATCGACATAAATGGGATATAGTTTTCAAACCATGTCTTCCACGACTGCACAAAAAGAACCTGAAACTTAATCTACATAGATTGATAAGATAGCCCTTTTGTTTCATTTCCTAAGCTAAAAAGGCGATCAATCCATTGTTTTCTTGTTATATCAAGTTTTCTTCCTAACTCTTGGTTTGGCCAATGAGTGATGGAAATTAGGGTCAGGTGTGAGCAGTATGGCTGCTGTCAAGTCCATATTAGTGAAGGGAGGTCTTTTTTTATATTGAAAAAACACTACAAATGATATTCTGTAAATATAATTGTAAGGTTTAGAGGGTAAGATAAAATGTTCTTGAATGAATAATGATACACATAGTGTGTGAAAATTTTCATCAAAGTGTAGTTCCCAAGATTGTGTGGGCGTAAGTGGTTAACTTACTGCTGCTGCTACATAGTTTCTATTATATGGTTTGTGTGAGCCTTTTATAGTACCTTGCTGCACGGCAGGATGTTCTGCAGGTACCCCATTTCCTTATTACCATTCCTTGTTGCGTAAAAATGCCCATGCGTTAGCAGCAGTAGAAGCAAAATTTAATTTCATAGCAAAAAGAGGAGATGCATCCCGTGGACACAGAAAACGGCACTGCCGGAGAGGCACAGATTGATTCACGCTATAAGCACACATCTAGATCTATTATTGGAGCACGGATGTTGATATGAGAGAGGCACATAATTTGAAACAGATACAATCAACTGATATATAGAATCTTCTGTAAATAGCAGGTTTTGAATTTAAGGGTGCTCTCATGGTTTGAATCTAGAGCGGTGTCCTAGATAGTTCTGGCATGCACAATACGTTTTAGGCAAATATCTTGCAAGCAGATTTCTGTGGCGGATAGTGGTAGCATCCTATTGCACGCGTGTCTACCTTATTTCAATTTTGCTACAAAAGTCTAAACAGACTTTTTGGAAACACAGTTTTGTGTGGCGGTTAGGGTTCATGTCCGTCAAAAAGGGGAAAAATGCTTTGATTGAATTGTGGTAATGGAATGTAATGGATTAATATTTTTTTACCGTCGATTGCTTGTGAGGGATTTGGCCCATCCACCGGCTGCTTTTTCTCCCTGATCTCTGTTGGTACCTCCGCCGCGAGCAGGGGTTGTCGCCGCCGCCGGGAGAGGTTTTTTATGCTTTCGCGGGCACCCACCAACTTTCTGTATCTCGAAGTGGATGGCGACTGGTGTGTGAGGTGAACGCGATTTGGATTTTTGGTTGGTCTGCTGGATTGGACAATGCGGGCAGTAGGAGAGAGGAGTGTGTTCGAGAGAGGGGAACTGGTGGAGTGTTTGAGATTTTCGGTGCGAAAGCAAAAGGAAGAAAGGAGTGGAGGGAGAGAGGGGAATGGTCCAACCATCGCGAATCTTCGACCGTCCGGTTTCACATCAAGATTGGTGTAACTTTCTGTGGGCTTCGATGCAGGAGCGTTTTTTTATTTTAGTGTGGTGGCATCGACGTGGGCATGGTTTGGTGTCACCCAGAGTCATGTTCGTGCCTGCGCGTGTTGCAGACGTTTTCTATGACGTGCCTGCGTCTGTTTGGACATCAAGATCGGTGAAACTTTCTGTGTACTTCCATGAACTTGTTTTTTGCTTGCCATCTTAACTGTTAGTCGGTGGGATGTTAGCATTTTTTTGATTTTAGTGTTTTTGTGTAATCCACAGGGGCATGGCTTGGCGTTACTCAGAGTTGCGTTCATATTTTTTTGTTTTCCAAACGATTCTGCTCGCCAGTTCATTTGGAGAGGCATGGACATGAACTCATGGGAAGCATGTTAACGCATTGGTCAGAGTCAAGTTACCACGGTTGTATGCTTTTGGTATTTCCAAATGATTCTGCTCGCTTGTTCTCTTGGAGAGGAATGGATGTGAAAACGGCGGGGGCAAGTATTGTTATTAGCCAGAGTCACGGTTGTCCACAAGTGTGTTACATGCATTTTCTCTGGCGAGTCACTGTGAGGTGCGTGGAAGTGAAGCCGAGTTGGCACTGTGTTGCCAATGCAACAGGCACACTACCGGCGCTGTGTATGGAAATGTTTTCCTTCCTTTTTTGTGGAGAGTTGTGGTGGTGCATTCCAGGGAGGCGCTGTTTGTTATTAGAGAGAGTCACGTTGCATGGTTCTTTGTGTTCCAAGCGATTCCGCTCGCCAGTTCATTTGGAGAGGCATGGACATGAATTCATGGAAAGCATGTTAACACATTGGTCTGAGTCAAGTTACCACGGTTGTATGCTTTTGGTATTTCCGAATGATTCCGCTCGCTCGTTCTCTTGGAGAGGAATGGATGTGAAAACGATGGGGGCAAGTATTGTTATTAGCGAGAGTCGCGTTTGTCCACGCGTGTGTTACATGCATTTTCTCTGGCGTGTCACTATGAGGTGCGTGGAAGTGAAGCCGAGTTGGCACTGTGTTGCCAATGCAACAGGCACACTACTGGCGCTGTGTATGGAAATTTTTTCCTTCCTTTTTTGTGGAGAGTTGCGGTGGTGCGTTCCAGGGAGGCACTATTTGTTATTAGAGAGAGTCACGTTGCATGGTTCTTTGTGTTCCAAACGATTCCGCTCGCTAGTTCATTTGGAGAGGCATGGACATGAACTCATGGAAAGCATGTTAACGCATTGGTCTGAGTCAAGTTACCATGGTTGTATGCTTTTGGTATTTCCGAATGATTCCGCTCACTCGTTCTCTTGGAGAGGAATGGATGTGAAAACGGCGGGGGCAAGTATTGTTATTAGCGAGAGTCACGTTTGTCCACGCATGTGTTACATGCATTTTCTCTGGCGAGACACTGTGAGGTGCGTGGAAGTGAAGCCGAGTTGGCACTGTGTTGCTAATGCCACAGGCAGACTACTGACGCTTTCTATGGAAATGTTTTCCTTGTCGACTCGTTCCTTTTCTGTGGAGAGTCGCGGTTGTGCGTTGCCGGGAGGCACTGTTTGTTATTAAAGAGCGTCACATTCGTGCCTGCGTGTGTTACAGACGTTTTCACTAAGGTGTCACCTCGAGAAGCATGCAAGTTAATTCGTGGATATAGTAAGATTTTGATATAAATACCATTTCAAAAAATGGCAATGTATAATAGTATGAATTTGACAGTAATTTCTCCGGAATACAGTCAGACGTATACAGTAAGTTAACTGTGTTTGAGATGTTTTTTATTGAATATGTACGGACCATTTGAAAGAATTTGAGTGGTTGTAGTGTGGACGAACGCACGGGGAGACGAAATGATAGTACTTGTGTTTCCCAGGCGTCTAGAGTTCGAGGTATTTAAGAGAGATTGTGAGAATTCGAGGCGTCGGTTACTCGTTTGACCATCTGACCGGTGTGCATGTGTTATAAAAAGGTACCTACTCATGGAACACTCCGCATCCAAAATTCTCCAGAGACAGGCACCTCTTTCTATCTTGTAGCTCCTTGCTTGTGCCATGGCAGGTAAGAGGGGTTCTGGGTGTTCAAGCAACCACGCAGCGAGGACCAAAGCTGCGGAAAGAAGGGAGAGGTCCCGCCGCTATGCTGTAGCGGCGGCAGGGATATCTGCTAGGTCTTGAGCTTGTGTTGGTTTTCCCTGAAGAGGAAGGGATGATGCAGCAGAGTAGCGTAAGTATTTTCCTCAGTTTTTGAGAACCAAGGTATCAATCAGGTAGGAGCCCACGCTCAAGTCCCTCGTACCTGCACAAAGCGATAGCTACTCGCAACCAACGTGATTAGGGGTTGTCAATCCCTTCACGGTCACTTAAGAGAGTGAGATCTGATAGATATAATATTTTTGGTATTTTTGGTATAAAGATGCAAAGTAAAAAGTAAGGCAAAGTAAAAAAGCAAAGCAAGATTAAAGTGATGGAGATTGATATGATGAGAATAGACCCGGGGGCCATAGGTTTCACTAGTGGCTTCTCTCAAGAGCATAAGTATTCTACGGTGGGTGAACAAATTACTGTTGAGCAATTAACAGAAATTGAGCATAGTTATGAGAATATCTAGGCATGATCATGTATATAGGCATCACGTCCGTGACAAGTAGATCGAAACGATTCTGCATCTACTACTATTACTGCACTCATCAACCGCTATCCAGCATGCATCTAGAGTATTAAGTTAAAAACAGAGTAACGCCTTAAGCAAGATGACATGATGTAGAGAGATAAATTCATGCAATATGAAATAAACCCCATCTTGTTATCCTCGATGGCAACGATACAATACGTGCCTTGCTGCCCCTTCTGTCACTGGGTAAGGACACCGCAAGATCGAACCCAAAGCTAAACACTTCTCCCATGGCAAGAACTACCAATCTAGTTGGCCAAACCAAAGGGATAATTCGAAGAGACTTGTAAAGATAACCAATCATACATAAAAGAATTCAGAGAAGATTCAAATATTATTCATAGATAGACTTGATCATAAACCCACAATTCATCGGTCTCAACAAACACACCGCAAAAAGAAGATTACATCGAATAGATCTCCACAAGAGAGGGGGAGAACTTTGTATTGAGATTCAAAGAGAGAGAAGAAGCCATCTAGCTACTAACTATGGACCCGAAGGTCTTAGGTAAACTACTCACACTTCATCGGAGGGGCTAGGATGATGTAGAAGCCCTCCGTGATGACGGCCCTCTTCCGGCGGAGCTCCGGAACAGGCCCCAAGATGGGATCTCGTGGATACAGAAAGTTGCGGCGGTGGAATTAGGTTTTTGGCTCCTGTTCTGATCGTTTGGGGGTACGTGTGTATATATAGGAGGAAGAAGTACGCCGGAGGAGCAACGAGGGGCCCACGAGGCAGGGGGCGCACCCCCACCATCGTGCCACCCTCGTGACCGCCTCTTTTGTTCCTTGGAGCAGGGTCCAAGTCTCCTGGATCATGTTTGGTGATAAAATCACGTTCCCGAAGATTTTATTCCATTTGAACTCCGTTTGATATTCTGTTTCTTCGAAACACTGAAATAGGCAAAAAACAGCAATTCTGGGCTGGGCCTCCGGTTAATAGGTTAGTCCCAAAAATAATATAAAAGTGGAAAATAAAGCCCAATATAGTCCAAAACAGTAGATAATATAGCATGGAGCAATCAGAAATTATAGATACGTTGGAGACGTATCATGCACCCCCAAGCTTAATTCCTGCTCGTGCTCGAGTAGGTAAATGATAAAAAGAGAATTTTTGATGTGGAGTGCTACTTGGCATAATTTCAATGCAAATCTTATTAATTGTGGTATGAATATTCAGATTAGAAAGATTCAAGAAAAAAGTATATATTGACATTAAAAATAATAATACTTCAAGCATACTAATAAAGCAATTATGTCTTCTCAAAATAACATGGACAAAGAAAGTTATCCCTACAAAATCATATAGTCCGGTTATGCTCCATCTTCACCACACAAAGTATTTAAATCATGCACAACCCCGATGACAAGCCAAGCAATTGTTTCATACTCTAACTTTTTCAAAACTTTTTCAATCTTCACGCAATACATGAGCGTGAGCCATGGATATAGCACTATAGGTGGAATAGAATGGTGGTTGTGGAGAAGACAAAAAGGAGAAGATGGTCTCACATCAACTAGGCGTATCAATGGGCTATGGAGATGCCCATCAATAGATATCAATGTGAGTGAGTAGGGATTGCCATGCAACGGATGCACTAGAGCTATAAGTATATGAAAGCTCAAAAAGAAACTAAGTGGGTGTGCATCCAACTTGCTTGCTCACGAAGACCTAGGGCAATTTTTGAGGAAGCCCATCATTGGAATATACAAGCCAAGTTCTATAATGTAAAATTCCCACTAGTATATGAAAGTGATAACATGAGAGACTCTCTACTATGAAGATCATGGTGCTACTTTGAAGCACAATTGTGGTCAAAGGATAGTAACATTGTCCCTTCTCTGTTTTTCTCTCATTTTTTTATTTGGGCCTTTTCTGTTTTTTTTATGGCCTCCCCTTTTTTTATTTGGGATTCTTTGGCCTCTTTTTTTATTTTTTTTATTTTTTGTCCGGAGTCTCATCCCGACTTATGGGGGAATCATAGTCTCCATCATTCTTTCCTCACTGGGACAATGCTCTAATAATGATGATCATCACACTTTTATTTTTCTTATAACTCAACAATTACAACTCGATACTTATAACAAAATATGACTCTATGTGAATGCATCCGGCGGTGTACCGGGATATGCAATATGATAATGATGAATGTGTCATGAACGGAACGGTGGAAAGTTGCATGGCAATATATCTCGGAATGGCTATGGAAATGCCATAATAGGTAGGTATGGTGGCTGTTTTGAGGAAGGTATATGGTAGGTGTATGATACCGGTGAAAGGTGCACGGTATTAGAGAGGCTAGAAAAGGTGGAAGGGTGAGAGTGCGTATAATCCATGGACTCAACATTAGTCATAAAGAACTCATATACTTATTGCAAAAATCTAGAAGTTATCAAAGCAAAGTATTACGCGCATGCTCCTAGGGGGATAGATTGGCAGGAAAAGACCATCGCTCGTCCCCGACCGCCACTCATAAGGAACACAATCAATAAATAAATCATGCTCCGACTTCATCACATAACGGTTCACCATACGTGTATGCTACGGGAATCACAAACTTTAACACAAGTATTCTTTAAATTCACAACTACTCAACTAGCATGACTTTAATATTTTCACCTCCATATCTCAAAACAATTATCATGCTTCAATCTTTTCTTAGTATTCAACACACTCAAAAGAAAGTTTCACAAATCTTGAATACCAAGCATATTATTATTAAGCAAATTACCATGCTATTAAGAGATTCTCAAAATAATTTAAGTGAAGCATGAGAGATCAATAGTTTCTTTAAAACGAATCCACCACCGTGCTCTAAAAGATCTAAGTGAAGCACATAGAGCAAAATTATAACGCTCGAAAGATATAAGTGAAGCACATAGAGCAAAATTATCTTAGCTCAAAAGATATAAGTGAAGCACATAGAGTATTCTATCAAATTTTAATTCATGTATGGCTCTCTCAAAAGGTGTGTACAGCAAGGATGATTGTGGCATACTAAGACACAAAGACACAAATAATACAAGACGCTCCAAGCAAAACACATATCATGTTGGTGAATAAAAATATAGCTCCAAATAAATTACCGATGGAAGTGGACGAGGACGACGAAGAAGGCGTGCGCACCGCTGCCGCCGGGTTCTCCGCCGACGCCCGCGGGCACCTCCGCGCCGCCGCACGCCTCCCCGGCCGGCGCCCCATCTCCGGCCGACCGGATCCAGCAAGGGAGCGGCCAGATCCGGCCAGAGCCTTCACACCGGCGCTGCCCCGAGCCTCCACGACCGCCTCCTTCTTCCTCCCCGCCGCATGTCCGGCCAGATCCGCCGCCGCCTCATTTTCCGTGCCGCGGTCAACCCTAATCCGTGAGGTGGTGAATTTCTCTAAGTCCTCAGTTTGCAACATTTTTAGCTCCTATTCATCGCATGAAATCTTTGCACCAGTAGCTCCGTTTTGGGCATGTAGCATATAATTGTTCGTCTGGTTGTCATCTTCATTTCATTCCATTGCACCATGTTTATTTGAGTTCATCTTGTTGCCCTAAATGCTGTTGCAAGAGTGCTATGTAATGTTAGTTTCTGTTTCTTATCAGATTATGGACATTTGTCATTTTTGCCGTGATTAATGTGTGCTGCATATGAGCATGAGCTCTACATGTGTCTTCTTATATGCCATGCCATCTTTACTGTAGCGACCAGACCTCAAAAAGTCTGATCTCTGTGCTCCGGTGTCATCCCTGGATCAGTAATGCTGACACCACACAGTACTCGGAGGATTTATAGCAGAGTAGCAATCACACACTTATTACATCGAGTGTCTCAAAAGAGAACTTATTACAATAAATATGGCTTAAGGCCATCTAATTACGATAACAACGGAAGGCTTGGAAGATAAGTGAGTCCATCAACTCCAACGGCATCACTGAGTATAGAACCACGACCTAAAAACTCCTTAATCGTCGTCTGAAAAGTCTGCAACATTAACGTTGCAGCCCGAAAATGGGTCAGCACATGGAATATGCTGGCAAGGTAACACATAGAGAGTAATGGAATGCAACAGCTATACTATATGCATATTTGGCTGGTGGAAAGCTCTATGGTTACAGTTTTGCATAAAGCCAATTTTTCCCTACTTCAAAGGAATAAATTTAATTACTATCATGGTGGTTGTTAAACATTGAGAATGGTTGACAGCATTCTCAATCCCAGTTAAGCATCATCATTAACCCAACAACATTAATTTTAGAGTAACATGTTGAGATTCACATGATAATCCAGATACTAGATACTCAAGATGTCCATAGCCGGGGACACGGCTAATCATGATTAGTTTGTTACACTCTGCAGAGGTTTGCGCACTTTTCCCCACAAGTCTCGATCGCCTCCGTTGGATTTCTCGCACTACATGGTGTTTGAGAAACGGATGACTGAGACACAGTCTTTCAGAAGCGCTAGCACCTTACGATGGATAGACTGGTACACCTACTTTCCCCTACATCTGCTAGTCTACCCTGTAAGAGTTCGCACGACTTAATCAACTATGCCAGAGCCCATAATGGCTTGTGGCTGCACACGAAAGTTTCTAGTTTGAAAAATCTCATGATCCCTTTGAGCCTGGGTGGCGATCCAAAAGAAAACAGGCATGTCCTGGAATACCCAGGTGCCTCAATCCACCCAGATGTGTATTTAAGTTGCCACCTTAGATAAACCATTAATTATCAATCTCACATCTGTCATGGATTTCACTCACCCAATCCACGTCTACTAGCATAGCATGGCATAATAAGCAAACGTAGAATTAACTCCCAAAGGTTTGATAGTAAACAGGTAATAGGTACTACCTCATCTACTTCCCATCCCACAGTTTAATTAGATCCTAATCATGCAATGTGTGAAGATTGATCTAATGCAAAAAAAACTGGGTTGTAGAAAAGGTATGATCAAAGTGTTACTTGCCTTGCTGATGATCCGTGAAACCTAACGATTCAATGTAACAGGCGGCGCACTCCGGGTACTCTATCGCAGGCAAACAAACAAGCATACAATAAGTACTCATCTAATGCACAGGTAAAACTCAAATAAGAGATCTAACCAGAAGGTTCAACTTAAGAACTCCGGTTGGCAAAAAGAATCAAATCGAACGAAGCAAAGAAAGTCAAACGGCGAAAGAAAACAACTTCGTTCTAGTAATCTGAACCTAAGTCAAATTTTACAGTAACAAAAACTTTTTTAAGTTGATTATTCGGATAGAGGGTTTCGAGACGAAACTCTAGGCGCTTGAATCGCCTGATTCCGATAAACGAGCGAAAAGTTAAACTAAAACGAAAATCGGATCAGAAATCGCGATCAGAAAATAACCGCGGAAAATCCGACGAAAAAGAAAACGACGAACGGAATTTTTTTTTAAAAAAACGGCACAGATTTCGAGGTGCGGCGAACCTCGGGCGACGCGCGGCTCCGGCGGATCGGCGGCGGGGCGGCGGCGGCTGGCGGCTAGGGTTAGGGTTCGGGCGGCGGCTGCTGGTGGGCTGGCTCGGGCCCGAGGCGCGGCTTATAAAGCCCCCCGGCCGGCAGAGTTCTGGCCGGTTACGGCCCGAAGTCGGTTGCGTTTTTTTTCGCTCGGAAGAAAATTAAAAAGAAATACTAAACGGACTCCAAAAACCCCGAAATAAATTTTCCCGGGCTTCTAAAATCAAGCCCGACAAAGTGAACATTTATTTGGGCCCTAAATGCAATTTTGAAAAACGCGCATTTTTCCTAATTCAAATAAAAACAACAAAAAAACTCCGAAATAAAACTATTTGATTTTTTTATTAAATCCTCAATATTTCTATATTTTGGGAAAGTCATTGTATTCCCTCTCTCATATTTTTGTAATAGAAATAATTAATGATAAAATAAATAAAATCAAATGATCCTATTCTCAAAATTTGAGAAAAACTCAAATATGAAAATAACGAAATCCCCAACTCTCTCCGTGGGTCCTTGAGTTGCTTAGAATTTTATAGGATCAAAACCCAAAGCAAATAAAATATGATATGCATGATGATCTAATGTATAACATTCCAAATTGAAAATTTGGGATGTTACATTTACAGGGGTGTATGCCATGTATTTTTGTGATCATTGTGGTGACTAGCACAAGCATGCAAAGTAGCTATCGTGATGTTGCTGATTTCAGGGACTTAGAATTTCACTAAGTCCTTTTCCTGCTGATATTTTTATGCCATGTATTCTTGTTGCTACAGAGTGATCCATGCCTCTTTTGACCATGTTCAGTAAGTATGATTTTGAGAAATTGTTATGCTCTATCCATCCATGTCTTTGTTTGCAATTATGGAGTACCCTAGCATGACTCAATCTTGCTCTACTTTTGCTATAAAATGTTCCTGGCAGATTGTTTACATCTTAATCAATTTTGCCAAGGTTGGTGTAGTTGATCCATGCATGCTATGAGATTGTTCTAGCCATGTTTAGCTTCTTCATCATGTCTTCTTGCTGATAGTATGCTTAGTTTGTCATGCAGTGCCTTGTGTTGAGTGCATCGAGCTCGCAAACATGCCTACGTACTTCTGTTTATGCCATGCCCAGTTTTCTGCCAAGTCTGAATCCGTTAACGAAACTTGCTATGTTCACATGGTTGCCATTGTATCTTCTGATACCTTTTGGCTTATGGTCAGTAAGGGACTTTTGTTATATGCTTTGAGTAGTTTCATGACATGCCTTGATTTGCCATGATATGTTCCTGTAGCATGTTATTATCTTGCTCTAAACATTGCTTCCTGATGTTAATTCCTGACATGTTGTTAATTTCACTAAGTCTGAGATGCTGTTATATTTTGCACTTTTGTCATGCTTGTTTGAACATGCTCTTGTGTGATTTAGCCATAGCTCAGTGTTCATCTTTTGTCAAGCATCTTGAGTATATCACTGCCATGTGCTTTGTTGCTATGTTGGAGTGCAGTAGCTTAGTTTCTTGTTGCATTTTAGATAGCATCGTGTTGTTAATCGCAGATTAGTGCCATTATTGTTTTGCTTGCCATTTGCAAACCGTGCATCCGATTCCGGTGATCTTTATATCGATTTCGACCGAAATCAACTCATCTTTCCAGCGGCACTCTTGGTTTGACAAGTTGAGGCCTGATTCAATATTTTCCTTTCGGAGCTCGCATATACATTGCATTTCACATCCCGCATATCATGCCATGTTTTGCACCATGTTGCTTGCGCATTGCACCGTGGTTGATTGTTGTTTCCTTTGCTTGTGTTCTTGCCTTGGGTAGAGTCGGGAGATGAGTTCGTGTTCGAGGTACCCATTGAGTTCGTTTATGAGGATCAATCTTTTCGTCTTCTCGGAGAACTTTGCAGGCAAGATGACCATACCCTCGAAATCACTTCTATCTTTGCTTGCTAGTTGCTCGCTCTATTGCTATGGCTATGCTGCGATACCTAGCACTTGCTATATCATGCCTCCCATATTGCCATGTTAAACCTCTAACCCACCTTGTCCTAGCAAACCTTTGTTTGGCTATGTTACCACTTTGCTCAGCCCCTCTTATAGCGTTGCTAGTTGCAGGTGAAGATGGAGTTTGTTCCTTGTTGGAACATGATTTTTGTTGGGATATCACAATATCTCTTACTTTAATTAATGCATCTATATACTTGGTAAATGGTGGAAGGCTCGGCCTTATGCCTGGTGTTTTGTTCCACTCTTGCCGCCCTAGTTTTCGTCATACCGGTGTTATGTTCCTTGATTTTGCATTCCTTACACGGTTGGGTTATAATGGGAACCCCTTGACAGTTCGCCTTGAATAAAACTACTCCAACAAGGCCCAACCTTGGTTTTACCATTTGCCACCTAGCCTTTTTCCCTTGGGTTCTGCAGACTCAAGGGTCATCTTTATTTTAACCCCCCTAGGCCAGTGCTTCTCTAAGTGTTGGTCCAACCTGAGCGATGTCCGGCGCCCCCTGGGCAACCAGGGTTTATGCCAACCCGACGTCTTGCTCATTCGGTGTGCCCTGAGAATGAGATATGTGCAACTCCTATCGGGATTTGTCAGCACATCTGGGTGGCTTCGCTGGTCTTGTTTTACCATTGTCGAAATGTCTTGTAACCGGGATTCCGAGCCTGATCGGGTCTTCCTGGGAGAAGGAATATCCTTCGTTGACCGTGAGAGCTTGTAATGGGCTAAGTTGGGACACCCCTGCAGGGTTTTGAACTTTCGAAAGCCATGCCCGCGGTTATGGGCAGATGGGAATTTGTTAATGTCCGGTTGTAGAGAACTTGACACTTAACATAATTAAAATGCATCAATCGCGTGTGTAGCCGTGATGGTCTCTTTCCGGCAGAGTCCGGGAAGTGAACACGGTGTTGGAGTTATGCTTGAACATAAGTAGACTTGGATCACTTCTTGATCATAGATTCCTGAACGTGCTTTGCCTTCTCTTCTCACTCTCATTTGTGTATGTTAGCCACCATATATGCTAGTGCTTGCTGCAGCTCCACCTCATACCTTTTCCCTACCCATAAGCTTAAATAGTCTTGATCGCGAGGGTGTGAGATTGCTGAGTCCCCGTGACTCACAGATTACTTCCAAAACAAGTTTGCAGGTGCCGATGGTACCGTGTAGGTGATGCAACCGAGCTCAAGGAGGAGCTCGATGAAGATCTCGTTCATTGTGTTGTTTCATTTCTAGTTGATCAGTAGTGGAGCCAAGTCGGGGCGATCGGGGATCTGTTGCATTAGGGGTTGTCTTTCCTTTTGGTTCCGTAGTCGGACCTTGATTGTATTCTGGTTGTTGTAATGTTATATTTATGTTATTGTGTGAAGTGGCGATTGTAAGCCAACTATGTATCCCTTTCTTATTCAGTACATGGGATGTGTAAAGATTACCCCTCTTGCGACATGCCTACAATGCGGTTATGCCTCTAAGTCGTGCTCCAACACGTGCGAGATATAGCCGCATCGTGGGTGTCACACGCGTCTTCCGCGGCTCCGCATCGTCCCCTTCCTAGGCCTCACCGTCGCCCACCGCCATGGTGCTCTCGGTGTGGCGTGGTCAATGTGGTCTACGACCGACTTCCATCGGAAGAGTACTGTACGTGGAGAGGCTGACAGTTGGGTCCATAGTCGCAGCAAGGAACTGCCTCCTTATTACGTGGAAAATAATGATTCCTCCACCTGATAGCTGGGACCCACCAGATGGGCCACCGTATTTTGCGAAAAAAACATTTCCCCCTGACTGCTGGGACCCAACAGCTACATCTTCGCATGCAAGGAAGTGCGTGATAATCCCCAAGTGCAGGGAATCATCATAGAAATTCCCAAAGGTGGAAGTGATAAGTATGGAGTGTTGAACCCACAAGTAGCTAAAGGTAAGATCAATATTCTCTCAAGTCCTATCTGCCACTGATACGACTCTACGTACACCGAACATTTGCTTCCAACTAGAAACGAGAAATAAAACTACGTTGTGGGTATGAAGAGGATAACTTTGCATGATATCACAGAGCTAACATATAAAAGTAGGTGTTGTTATCATAAAGTTAGAATATATAACTAAATATTATAAATAGCGAGTGTGGAATAATGATGGGTCGGTGTGCGGAATTATCCTAGGCAATCATTAACAAGACCGGTGGTCGTCATTGCAATTTCATATGAGGGAGAGGCATAAGCTAACATTCTTTCTCTTCTTGGATCATATGCACTTATGATTGGAACTCTAGCAAGCATCCGCAACTACACAATAAGCCTCCTGACAAAGGTTGGTACTCGCCCACGGATTTCATCCATATGACTGAGCTTTATCATCTCTATTGGTGTTGTGTTACTGTTTAGATACTGTCATGAGAAAGTGGTATTGTCCTTGAGAAGTGCTTCATCTGTGTTGTTTTAAATATTTCCTTTCCTTTTTTCGAGCAAACAGGGATGCTAGAATTTAGTTGTTCTCTTGTGTTTGCACAACAGGATCATCCTCTGAAGAAGAAGAATATGGAGTACGTGAAGTGCGTAGTTCCGATTATGCCAGGATAAAGAAGCCAAGCCTCTCTTCTTAAGAAGGGAGCAGTTGAAGGATGGTTACATTATTGCCCACAAGAACAAACTAACTTTAGCTCAGAAGGACTCACGGATCTCCATCTTTGTTGCTGTGATGGACAGTACAATGTTGTTTTACGATTCCTTCCGGTGAGTCCCATTTTTTAAATGTGTGCTCTACATGGATCATGTAGGTTGACTGTTTAAAGTGTAAATTCATAGTACAATTTGCTTTATACTAATCACTTTTTTGTATTTATGCAAACAGGGGTGCTCAGCTTGATTTCAATGGGAACTGCACAAAATGTTCACGAATACATCGGAAGGTGCTGTTATCATAAATTTAGAATATATTACTAAATATTATAAATAGCGAGTGTGGAATAATGATGGGTCGGTGTGCGGAATTATCCTAGGCAATCATTAACAAGACCGGTGGTCGTCATTGCAATTTCATATGAGGGAGAGGCATAAGCTAACATACTTTCTCTTCTTGGATCATATGCACTTATGATTGGAACTCTAGCAAGCATCCGCAACTACTAAAGATCATTAAGGGAAAACCCAACCATAGCATTAAAGCATCAAGTCCCCTTTATCCCATACGCAACAACCCCCTTACTCAGGTTTATGCATCTGCCACTCAAGCAACCCACTATAAGCGAATCATGAACGTCTTTCAACACCCTACAGCGGGAATCCCTCACGCTTGGGCGACACGAAGGGCAGAATAGGACAACACCAAAATAAAACATACAACTCATACCAATCTAGATCAACAATCAACCCAAAGAAAAAGGATATCTACTCAAAACATCATAGGATAGCAACACATCATTGGATCATAATATGTGGCATAAAGCACAATGTTCAAGTAGGGATTACAGCAGGGTGTGGGAGAGTGGACCGTGTAAAAGAGATGAGGATGGTGATGATGATGGTGATGTTGATGAAGACGATCACCGCGGTGATGATTCCCCTCCCGATGGCACTCCGGCGCCACCGAGAGAGAGGAGGGGAGGTTCTCCCCCTTGTGCTTCCTCCTCCATGGCCTCCCCCCAGGACGGGTAGAGGTTCTCCCTCTCGATCTTGGCCTTCATGACGATGATGGCCCCTCCGAGATCCTCCTCCATAGCCTCCGGTGATGATGGACCCCTCCAGCAGGGTGCCAAAGAGGGCCTAGATTGATTTCTCGTGGCTACAGAGGCTTGCGGCGGCGGAACTTCCGATCTAGGTTAATTTCTGGAGGTTTGGGTATTTATAGGAGAGGTTGGCCTCGAGAATAAATCAGGGGGCCCCACGGGTAGTCCACGAGGCACAGGGGGGCGCCCCCCACCCTCATGGGGCCCACGGGACTCCCCTCCGGTAGATTTTTGTTCCAGTATTTTTTATATTTTCCAAAAAAAATCTCCGTTGATTTTTATCGCATTCCGAGAACTTTTATTTCTGCACAAAAACAACACCACGGTAGTTCTGCTGAAAACAGCGTCAGTCCGGGTTAGTTTTAATCAAATCACACCAAAATCATATAAAACAATTGTAAACTTGGCATGAATACTTCATAAATTATCGATACGTTGGAGACGTATCAGCATCCCCAAGCTTTATTCCTGCTCGTCCTCGAGTAGGTAAATGATAAAAGAAATAATTTATGAAGTGTGAATTCTAGCAAGTGCTTAAATTTGATCAATGATAGTTTCAATCACTTTTTATAGCATCATTATATATCATAACAGTAGCTCAACTCATAAAACTTCTCATGATCAAGTAACAAGCTATTCACATGTTAAAGTATAGATCATAAACTTTCTTGAAAACTAACAAACCATGCTCTTAGTCGTCAAACAATTGCAATTCATCTTATTTTCGGGAAGGGTCTATGTAAGAGCTTCGATTCAGCAAACTCCACATACTCAACTATCATTTAATATTTCACAATTGCTAACACTCATGTGATATTTATGGGTTCAAAATTTTAATCGGACACAGAGAAAGAAGGGGCTTATAGTTTCGCCTCCCAACCTTTTACCTCAAGGGTAATGTCAACAATAATAATTTATGAAAACCTACATCCAAGTGATATATATATTTATATATATATATCTGGATCGCTCCAACACAAAGTGCTTGCCAAAGGAAAAGGTGTAAAAAGGAAAGGTGATGACCACCATGACTCTTGTATAAAGTATAGGACAAAAATAAAAGATAGGCCCTTCACAGAGGGAAGCAGAGGTTGTCATGTGTTTTTATGGTTGGATGCACGAAATCTTAGTGCAAAAGAACGTCACTTTATATTGCCACTTGTGATATGGACCTTTATTATGCAGTCTGTCGCTTTTATTTCTTCCACATCACAAGATCGTATAAAGCTTATTTTCTCCATACTAATAGATCATACATATTTCGAGAGAAATTTTTATTGCTTGCAACAATGACAACTTACTGGCAGGATCTTACTCAATCCATAGGAAGATATGGTGGACTCTCATAGCAAAACTGGGTTTAAGGATATTCGGAAGCACAAGTAGTATTTCTACTTGGTGCAAAGAATTTGGCTAGCATGAGGGGGAAAGGCAAGCTCAACATGTTGGATGATCCAAGACAATATAACGTTTCGAATATAGGAAAACATAACCCATTAAGTTGTCTTCCCTGTCCAACATCAACTTTTAGCATGTCATATTTTAATGAGTGCTCACAATTACAAAATATGTCCAAGATTAGTATATTTATATGAGAAATCTCTCTTCCTTCAATATTCTTTCATGAATTGTTCAAGTGTCCAATTCTGAGTTTGGTAACTTCCAATAAGTTTACTACCTATACTTATTATGTGTGAAGTCATTACTCCCCATGTTGTAAGAATATGAAACATATATAAATTCAGATTTATGATATTCAATTCATTCAACCATTTACTCATAGGATATGTGTGAAGCACGTGAGTAAATGACAAACTACTCCAAAAAGATATAAGTGAAGAACACTGAGTAGTCAAATAATTAACTAGCCATGGGAGGATTCTTTTTAATTCAAGATTTCAGATCCAATGATTTTATTCAAACATCAAGTAAAATTGAAAATACGCTCCAAGCAAAACACATATCACGTGACGAATAAAAATATAGCTCCAAGTAAGGTATACTGATAGTTTTGAAGACGAAAGAGGGGATGACTTCCGGGGCATCCCCAAGCTTAGGCGCTTGAGTCTTCCTTGAATATTACCTTGGGGTGCCTTGGGAATCCCCAAGCTTAGGGTCTTTCCACTCCTTATTCTCCTCATGTCGATATCTCACCCAAAGCTTGAAAACTTCAATCACACAAAACTTAATGGAACTTCGTGAGATAGGTTAGTATGATAAAGAGTAAACCATTCACTTTGGTACTATCAAAGACAAGATTCATAATTTTTCTCACACAATGCCTACTTTACCATATCATTTCAACAATTTATATTGAGAAATATAAGCCATAGAAACTAGAAAACAAGCAAACTATGCAATGAAAACAGAATCTGTCAGAAACAGAACAGTCTATAATGATATGAACACCAACCATAATTCTGCTACTCCAAAAATTATGAAATAAATTGATGGACGTGAGGAATTTGTCTATTAATCTTCTGAAAATAGAATCAACTCAATCGCACTCTTCTGTAAAAAAATGACAGCTAATTTCGTGAGCTCAAAGTTTCTGTTTTTTACAGCAAGATCACATTAACTTTCACCCAAGTCTTCCCAAAGGTCTTACTTGGCATTTTATTGAAAAAAAGATATAATACATGATTAATACAGTAGCTTAATCATGAGAACACACAAAAACAGTAAGGGTAAATATTGGGTTGTCTCCCAACAAGCGCTTTTCTTTAATGCCTTTTAGCTAGGCATGATGATTTCAATGATGCTCACATAAAAGATAAGAATTGAAACATAAAGAGAGCATCATGAAGAATATGACTAGCACATTAAACCTAACCCACTTCCTATGCCTAGGGATTTTGTGAGCACACAATTTATGGGAACAAGAATCAACTAGCATAGGAAGGCAAAACAAGTATAACTTCAAAACTTTAAGCACATAGAGAGGAAACTTGATATTATTGCAACTCCTACAAGCATGTATTCCTCCCTCATAATAATTTTCAGTAGCATCATGAATGATTTCAACAATATAACCAGCACATAAAGCATTCTGTTCATGATCTACAAGCATACAAATTTTACTAGTCTTCACATAAGCAAAATTCTTCTCATTCGGAATAGTGGGAGCAAACCTTCTTCTAAATCCACTTTAGATGATAGTATTATTCATACTCCAAAAGATATAAGTGAAGTTCATGGAGCATTCCTACAATTAATATAGACTAACCAATATCCAAGCTCAAAATATATAAGTGAAGCACACGAAGCATTCTATAAAACCATACTCAAAAGATTTAAGTGAAGCACAAAGAGCAATTCTATAAGATCATACTTAAAAGATATAAGTGAAGCACATGAAGTATTCTATAAATCAATAAAGGGCTATCTCATACTAGCATGGTTCTTAAAGGAAAAACAAAAACACAAAGGACACAAATCATGTGAACAAAACAAAAACCGAGGTATACCGATAATTGTTGAAGAAGAAAGATGGGATGCCAACCGGGGCATCCCCAAGCTTAGATGCTTGAGTATCCATAGAATATTTACTTGGTTTCCCTTGGGCATCCCCAAGCTTGAGCTCTTGCCTCTCCTTATTCTTCTCACATCGGTAACTCCTCGTACTTCGAACACTTCATCCACACAAAACTTTAACAAAAACTTTGTGAGATCCGTTAGTATAATAAAGCAAATCACTACCCTTTAGGTACTGTTGCAAACTCATTCCAATTTCATATTAGAACTATACATACTGTATTCCAACTTCACCATGGTTCATACCCCCCCGATACTACCCATAGATTCATCGAAATAAGCGATCAACACATAGAAAAATGAATCTGTCAAAAACAGGACAGTCTGTAGTAATCTGGAAGTTTAGTCTACTTCTGTAACTCCAAAAAATTCTACAAATATATGACAATTTAACAATTTGTACATAAGTAATGTGCAAAAAATTTCGAACCCATTTGACTTTCTAGTAAAAAAATGTAAAATCACGCGTTATAGACAAAGTTTCTGTTTTTTACTGCACATAGTAAACAAGCAATCTAATCATCCTAAAACCGAAGCTTGGCACATTATTTTTATTATACAATGGATATATACAAGGGGATAATTGTTTTCAGAGAAGCTTCCATGAAAAATTTTACATTGAAAAACTTTTTAGGTATGAGTGGCGAGTAATTTTTTTGTATTTCCATTATTTTAAAAAAAATTGTATATTTCACCCACAACTAAACAGAAACAAAAAGGAAAAACAAAATCTACTAAGTGAAGAAAGAAAACAAGCACACACGAGAATATCAACCCCACGCTATTGCTCCCCGGCAACGGCGCCAGAAAAGAGCTTGATAATCCCCAAGTGCAGGGAATCATCGTAGCAATTCCCAAAGGTGGAAGTGAAAAGTATGGAGTGTCGAACCCACAAGGACCTAAAGGTAATATCAATATTCTCTCAAGTCCTATCTGCCACTGATACGACTCTATGTACACCGAACGTTTGCTTCCAACTAGAAACGAGAAATAAAACTATGTTGTGGGTATGAAGAGGATACCTTTGCATGATATCAGAGAGCTAAAATATAAAAGTAGGCGTTGTTATCATAAAGTTAGAATATATTACTAAATATTATAAATAGCGAGTGTGGAATAATGATGGGTCGGTGTGCGCAATTATCCTAGGCAATCGTTAACAAGACCGGTGGTCGTCATTGCAATTTCATATGAGGGAGCATAAGCTAACATACATTCTCTTCCTGGATCATATTCACTTATGATTGGAACTCTAGCAAGCATCCAAAACTACTAAAGATCATTAAGGTGAAACCCAACCATAGCATGAAAGCATCAAGTACCCTTTATCCCATACGCAACAACCCCCTTACTCGGGTTTATGCTTCTGTCACTCAAGCAACCCACTATAAGAGAATCATGAACGTATTGCAACACTACTGCAGGAATCCCTCATGCTTGCGCGATACGGAGGGCACAATAGGACAGCACCAAAATAAAGCATACAACTCATACCATTCTAGATCATCAATCAACCCAAAGACAAAGGATATCTACTCAAAACATCATAGGATAGCAACACATCATTGGATCATAATATGTGGCATAAAGCACCATGTTCAAGTAGGGATTATAGCGGGGTGCGGGAGAGTGGACCGCGTAAAAGAGATGAGGATGGTGATGGTGATGGTGATGTTGATAAAGATGATCTCCGCGGCGATGATTCCCCTCCCGATGGCACTCCGGCGCCACCAAGAGAGAGGAGGAGAGGTTCTCCCCTTTGTGCTTCCTCCTCCATGGCCTCCCCCCTGGATGGGGAGAGGTTCTCGCTCTGGATCTTGGCCTTCATGGCGATGATGGCCCCTCCGGGATCCTCCTCCATACCCTCCGGTGATGATGGCCCCCTCCGGCAGGGTGCCAGAGAGGGCCTAGATTGATTTCTCGTGGCTACAAAGGCTTGCGGCGACGGAAGTTTTGATCTAGGTTAATTTCTGGAGGTTTGGGTATTTATAGGAGAGGTTGGCGTCGAGAACAAGTCAGGGGGGCCACGGGTAGTCCACGAAGCATAGTGGCGCGCCCCCCACCCTCGTGGGGCCCACGGGGCTCCCCTCCGGTAGATTTCTGTTCCAGTATTTTTTATAGTTTCCAGAAAAATTCTCCGTTGATTTTCATCGCATTCCGAGAACTTTTATTTCTGCACAAAAACAACACCACGATAGTTCTGCTGAAAACAGCGTCAGTCCGGGTTAGATCTAATGAAATCATACAAAAATCATATAAAACTATTGTAAACTTGGCATGAATACTTCATAAATTATCGATACGTTGGAGACGTATCAGTGCGTCCATATTACGGAAAAAATGATTTGCCCCTGACTGCTAGGACCCACCAGCTACATCTTCGCACGCAAGGAAATGCCTAACAGTCGGGACCCACAGCGTCGAAGCGTACGTATCGTTGTCATTCTGGTCGCGAACGTGTACGTACATACTGGTCGATCGTCTGTCTGCAGGCTGCAGCGATGAACCGTGGTCGTGCAAGGAAGGGCACATGTCATAGTAGAGGCGCGCACGTAGCATGTACACGTACGTACAGCAGCCAGGGTGCAAGAAAGAAAATACGGCCACGTACGTACATACGGGCGGGGTCTCTAACGCCTTCTCGCGCATACGTACGGCCAGGGCATGTGTACATGGCTGGGTCGGAACGAAGAAACTGCGTCGTCTCGTGTTCATGGGGAGGCAACGGAATGCTTGTGTTCATCGGGAGGCAACGTGACGCGTGTTGTTCATCGGGAGCCAACCGGCTTGGATGGAACAACCGATGAAAACGAGGCCTGGCGTATCGCAAAACGGAGGAAACGGCCTGGTGTTCGACCGGCCACGGTCGAAATGGGATCCTGTTCATCGGGAGGGGTCTGGCGTACCGCAAAACGGAGGAAACGGACTTATGTTGGACCTTCTACGGTCGAAACGGGGTCCTGTTGACCGGGAGGGGTGTGGCGTACCACAAAACGGAGGAAACAGACTTGTGTTAGAGCGCTACGATCGAAACGGGGGTCATGTTCATCGGGAGGGGTGTGGCGTACCGCAAAACGGGACTCCACGGGATACTATTTATCTCCACCGTCGACCTCCTCCAGCCTCCACGGGCTACTGTTCATCCACCGTCGACCTCCTCCAACCTCCACTTGCGACTGTTCATCCACGGGCTTCTGTTCATCCATCCTCAACCGGCTACTATTCAACCAGCCCTCTCCACGGGGTCCTGTTCAACCACCACTCCACGGGCTACTGTTCATCCAGCCCTCCACCGGCTGCTGTTCAACCAGCCCTCCATCGGCTACTGTTCAACCAGCCCTCCATGGGGTCCTGTTCAACCAGCCCTCCACGGGGTCCTGTTCATCCAGCCCTCCACGGGGTCCTGTTCATCCACCGGCTCGATTCATCGGGGTACTGTTCATCCAGCGGCAACGGCCTCTACTACCACGGGTTCCTATTCATCCAACCGCCACCGGGAACTGTTCATCCAAACCCCCCAACAACGCTCACTGTTCATCCAGAGGCAGCATCGATCGGCTTCCGTTAGCAGCAGCAGCGAAGGAATCGCTCGATCGGGTTCATTTAACAGCCATCGATCGATTGCTCGGGTTCAGTTAGAGCGCAACGCCTCGCACACACACGCGTACGTATGAGAGAAACGCGCATCGCTCAGCCCCCGACCACCCACCGTACCGGGAACTCCCCGATATTTTCTGCGCCCTCGCTTCTACCACGGTTTTCTCCATCATGGACGGCCCAAAGAATGTCATGCAGTTGCGTCTCCGGCCCACCCAGGACGAAAAGCCCATTCTGTCATGATTTTTTGTCATAGAAGTAGGAGCCCACCACATCTATGATGACCGGGTTTTGTCACAATTATCTTCATAAAAGTGTCATAAGTATGACAAAAAAATTCGTTCGGCCCAAAATGTCACGGATGTGTCTTTTTTTGTAGTGTACAAATATGTGAGTAGGGGCAGCCCTCCAAACACAGGCCCTTTCATTGACAACCGTAGGTATGAAGAGACCAAGAAGACCTTATTCTAGCATGTCATTGTGCCGTCACCTTACCACTAAGAAAACAACGAAGAGGTCGGGCCCCTACTCCGCTAGTTGTCGACGTAGCTGCCAAACAAAAGAAAGGAGGGAGGCGGAGATGGCAGCGCGGGAGGAATCCTAGGTGACAATGACGGCGTGGGATGAACCCTAGGCGGCGACGGCAGCAGCTGTTTCTCTTGCGAGGGATCCTGCTACGTGAGTGCAAACCTTTTGGTCTGCAAACCAGTGGGTATACAGAAATAGATGCGCTTGTAGAAATTATAGGATGGATGAATATTGTTGTTGTATTGATCTGACCCAGGTGTGGAATATATATAGAGTACAATATGAGAGAGAGACTTGGAGTAGGGGACAAGTCGTACATGGTTTAAACCAATCCTATCTCTGACTCCTAATCTCTAACTTAAACATAATTATACTTCTAACATTCCCCCTCAGTCGTAGTGGGAATGAAGCGGACGATCACGACTGAATTTGAACTCTTGTACTTCCATCGTCTTCTCCGCTACACCATCATCAACTGTGCCTCTAATGGGTCGGCGCCGAGGGCGGTGACCGCGTCCCCTTTTGGTGCCTTCCTGCCTTCTCCTCTATTCCCTCCCGCAGTCACAGCGGGAGTGGCGTGGACGCTAGTGATGACGTGGACATTGTTGACTGGAGTGGTTGCTGATGTGTTGTTGTAGACGTAGCCATTAATGTCAATGTCAAGGTAGCCGATCATGGTGATGTAACCGTGGTCGAGGTAGTTATGGTCGATGGTGTGGTCGTTGTGGATGATGAAGCCACACAAAGCCGGAGGTGCAAAAAATGTGTTATGATGGAGCTGAAGTCGTGGACGATGCACCTTGCGGATGTGAGAGGGTGCCATCGGCGATGAGTCCACCGGTTTGGCCAAGACCAGAGGAAGACCATCGAGCACACATTAGTTTTGCCAGAACCGTGTGGCAATGTAGGGTTGTCACTATAGTGACACTGTGTCGATGTAGTCGTGCCATCGTGGATGACGCGGTCGATGCCATCGTCATGGCGCGGTCATTGCCGTCGTCGAGGTCGCATCTTGCAGAAAAATCTGTCAGAGGACACTAGTTGTCCATCTTGTGGACGAGGCAGCGAGCGGTGTGTCAACGATGATGTTGGTGAAGACCACGTTGATGAAGGCCTTGGCGATGAAGTGTCGGCTTGACACTGCAGCGGCGTGTTGATGATGATTTGTCGCTTGGAGGCGTCCCTCATGGCAACGGGGTGTCAATGTCGTGTCGTGTCAAAGAAGTATGTTGGCTCGTAGCCTGGCGTAGTCGTACTGCTCGATGTCGTTCGGCACGGGAGGTGTCAGTGTAGTTGCAGATCGGTAGCTTGATGCAGGTTCGATGCGTCGGTTCGATAGACGTCCGCCATGTGCATGGTGTGGAATCTAGCTCGGTGCTCTGATACCATGTAGAATTATAGGATGGATGAATATTGTCGTTGTATTGATCTGACCCAGGTGTGGAATATATATAGAGTATGATATGAGAGAGAGACTTGGAGTAGGGGACAAGTCGTACATGGTTTAAACCAATCCTATCTCTGACTCCTAATCTCTAACTTAAACATAAGCGGATTTGCTATTTCACATCTAGATGTGAAATAGCTATCTCACATATAAATTCCTCATTGTTGGATTTGTTTTGTTTTCAAAATTCGTGCACATATGATCTGACGATTTGTTCGCTTTGATTGTACGATCTGGCGATTTATAGGGTGCGCTCACGCAGCCCGCACAGGATGTGCATGCGGCGTGCCAGCATAGGCTAGCCCATGTGTGTGCTAGCGTGAGATGCCTTTCATTTCTGTATTTTTTTAATTTTTTGTCTATTGTTGTATTGTCTCGATGCATTGCAGTTTGTTGCAGTTTGTTAGATACTTTTTTGTCTTCTTTTCATTTCTTTTCTCCCCCTTGCGACACTATAATATGTGTATATATCAGATGATGTGTGCAGGCACCTCCTTTGTGTGTGTATATACCGTATGATTGGTCATGCATTTTTTTCGTTGTTTTGATTTGTATTCATCTATGCAACATGTCCATGGAATAGTAAATCATGTATCAAAATTGCTACTCATATAGATGTGTGTGATGGCTCATCTAAGTTTCAGTTCATTTGATTTGTCCCTATAAATTGTATGCAATTCTTTGATCGGGGTTGTTTTGTCCCGTGCATCAAGTGTCGCTCGTCTGTTGTTCATTTTACGTCCCATCATACCGTGCGTCTTTCTTTTTTGGGCTGTTTTTCATCGTCTTTTTTCGCTATGTTGTAGTTGAAGAGAAGAGTTGTCTGTATAAGTTGAAGAGATGAGTTGACCGCTAGCTCGTTGGTTCTGTCTCTTGGCTCTCTCTATCCCATTGCTCTTTGTCTTGGGAGTAGAGGCGACCCGGCCAAGTTTCTAAACAGTACAATGATGGGCAACGACCCATTTCTTGTTTTTATTTTTTGTTTGCAAGTCTAACCCTAACATGTAAGAACCTTCTGTCTTTTTATTATTCTTGTTCTAGTTGCAAGTTGATCACCGACATGCATCTGGGCCCAAACCATTTTGGTCTTTCTTGCAAGTGTACTCCTAACTGGGTTCACCGTTTTACTTTTTTTATTCTAGTTGCAAGTCAACCACCGACATGCAAACTGGAGCTCGTCTCTTTTATTTTTACTAGCACAAACGCCCGTGCGTTGCAACGGAAGAGAATTTTTTTTAGCATGCACTCAATTTTTCTAAGAAATATATATGCAAGCACAACCCCCATGTTTCGCTATGAAGAAAGTGCTAGTTACCCTGTCCACCTAAACACCGAACTCAAAACATCTGACTGCATGGCACGGCAACATCAGAACGTTGCCACCCAAGGAGGCGTTGCAACGGGATATTAATATCCTTGAACCCACGCATCTAAATAGATAAATATCAAGCCAAATAACTATTACAATGAACCGCTAAATTCTGGCATGCAAACGGAAGACAATGACAATCTCCATTTATCAAAGAACAAAAAATTGTATGAAACTAAAACAAGAAATTTGGTCTCATACTATGAATAATTCATAATACAACAACATCTTATCAGGTCAAGGGTACAAATTATTTCTAGTGAAGTGCAGAACCCATGGGTGATTGACCTTACAAATATGATAATTCTGGTAACAAAATTGCTTGTCTTTTCCATATGTGCCAAAATGATCCTTGATAGAACACATGGATATAGTTCAAAAATGAACCGAGGATCAGAAGCTTGTGGATTGACCCGTTTCAAATTTAGTATGAACATGAGTAAAATAATTATAATAATTTATGACTGGACTGGAAATGTGATCTCCTCTGTGGATAACACCTGCAAAATAATGATATAATGTACTTGAATCTAGGAAAGAACTTATATGTAAAATTTTAGATAAGACTAATACCAAGCTGTGCATGTCTAGTTGTCCTGCTGAGCTCCATCTCAGCTGCAATCTCTGGACCAACTCACTTCTTAGCGATCAACAATGAGCGCAGGCAAGTCACTATGACAACACATGAATGTCTCACAACAGATGCATCCAATAATTCAAACCGGCAGTTAAGCATCACTATGTACATTGCCGATGAAGAACCTAGTACAGTGTTGCTGATTCAGAAAATAAATATGCAAAGCCGATGCTACTATTTTCAGGTATATACACAGTACCAAATAGAGGTAGATTCATCAGTGAATATGTGAGTCCTTGATTGCACTGTCATCAAAAAAGCTGCTCATTGCCCATGTTTGTCTCCCAATTAGCTACAAACAGACAATAAGGTCAACTAACAATGCACATTTTCATTGAGTTAAAAGCATAGCCTGCAAAATGAATTAGATGCCAAGATTTCACTATTCTTTAGTGCACTGAAGATCAATGGAAAACGCAAATCAGCAAAGGCCTGCAATCATGGTATTTCATTCAAGTCTGTAGCATTGTGATCAGGTCTGCAGTTATGGTATTCCATTCAGGTTTGTAGCATTGAGATCATTGTCGTGTCTTGGTAACCATCATGATGTACAGCCCCGGAGGTGTCAGCCGACAATACCAGCATCCATTGGAAATCTGCAACTATGTATCAGCACCTTGTGCATGTGCATGCCTGTAAGACAACTAACTCATGGTCTTCTTACCTGCTGTTCCTGATCGTTCTTCCTTGGACTTCAGTTTGGAATATTGACGGCCTAACAAATCAAAAGCATTTCAATCCATCTCATCAATCAGCTTATGTGCTAGCTCAGAGCGCCCAACCTTTTCAGGTCACTGATCAGTGGACGGTGGATATATAAATCAAAGGCTGGTGTAACTTATACGCACTTGGACTCGGGCATCGCCTTGAGGTCATGGTGGACACCGTCTGGTCCAGTCCGATCCCTGACCAAGCTGTTGTTTGGATCGGCAGGTGGGCTATGTGAGCGAGTGATGTGAGGAAGCGGACGACGTGCGCGAGTGCCAACGTGCCTGACAAATTAACTGACAACTGAAACTTTGATGAAACTGATGAACTGAATTTTCTGAATCTGATGAAACTAAATCTGACAAAACTGATGAAACTGAAACTGTCGAATCTAAGGGAACTTCAGGACAACATAGGTGGCACCGTAGTGGCCTCGTGCGAAGGCTGCTGCAGCCTTAGAGGGAGCTGCACGAGGTAGGGCCAGCCGAGTTGGTCGTCATCCCTTGTCGTGGATCATTGGAGCTACGGGTCGCAGGTGGCGGAAGAGCATATCCGGGGCTGGGAGGAGTAGCCGCGGGTCGCCGCATATAGGGCACGTTAATCCTGTACGGGCAGCCAGCATACCCAATCAGGATTAAGTCACGAACCCGCAATCCTGATGAAGTCAGATCTCTCAATAATAGGCTCCCGGTGTGATGCAAATGCTAGCAGTATGTGTACTTCTTAAATTAAGTGAAGCAAGTTCATACAATAATTAGAAGGTTCAGTACACTTTTCTGTCTCAAATTGTTTTTCTTGTGATGCGGCAAAGAAATTCTCCTACAGTTGCAAAAATCATTATTCATAGTTTAATAGTAATAATGTCCAGGCAGGCACAAATTTATTGCTAAATATTTATTGCTAAATGTCCGTGCCAACTATGACATCAGAGGTCTCCCGTTGTATCTGGAGTAGTGAATCCGAAACTTTTTGTTCTACTGAACCTATATAAATCTCAGATCTCAATCCAAGAGCTTCTAACTTCTCCTCGACATCAGTAACGCCCATTTGTATCTCAATTATGGTATGGAGTGAAATCTAGGGTAAAATAGAAATGATTGAATAGGCTTAGCAATGCTTTTGCAAGTTTTAAAACACAACTTTCAGTGATGGGAGAAGATCAAAAATTTCATGTTACCTACATGTTCAGTAAAACATGAGTACATTGCTTGCAATACGGCCTATAAGTAGGATCAAGATTTCAAGATCGGCATTTCTGCACAAGAGAGTTTCACCAACAGTAGCAAGTTACCTGGTGGGGTATAACAACCACTGCTGCTCGCTAGAGTCCGACCGTAACGACGTATTCATATGTAAATATATATTCAATAAATATGTAAATCCCAAATCTGTATTTTATCAATTTATTGAAGCTATAACTTTTATATTTTAGCATGACATGATTAATATAGAAAACTATGTAGGTTTGCAGCATGATAATTATCAAAATGACTTTGTATATAAACTACCAATAAGATATTCCAAGTTGTTCCGAAAATAACAGAGAAATGTTACTACATACCCATACTCCTCAGGCATATTTTTCTGTTGTTATTCATACGTCATTGCATCACACACACACACACACACCAGAATTGATTGCATCAAGTGTACTCCATTGCATCTGCCAACATTAATTGCGATATATGTCAGTGTACATAGATATCAAGAAAACTTACAAACTTTCATAGAAATAACTTCAGCAATCTTACAGTTGGAGTTGCTGTCAAAATTATTCTCCATAGATCATGTGCTAGTTTTTTTTTCTTTCTTTTTTTGCATAAAGCTCTCCATCTTCACTGCATAATTGTTACGTAGGTTGAAGTGGACCTTGTTAGATCAATACAATAGGCTAATTCCCATAAGAGAAATGATTTTGCAGGATACTTCGACAAATAAGTTAATGAAATTTTGCAACCTGGTAAGCAAAAGAGGTAGGCGCAAGATGAGAATTCACGTGCAGTTGCAGAATAAATATGATGTGTCACCAATTAAATTGCTCTCGTCAGATTTGTTAATCATAATGGCAATCTTGGGGGAAGAAGTAGAGGGCCCTGAAGCAGGTAGGACGACACGGAGGCAGACCATGTGTGTCGCAGCTTGCGGAACTAAAATTTAAACCAGCAGCAGTTCAGGTTACATGAGAAAACTGGAAATAGTTATTTACTAAGGTTTAGTCAATATAAGGAAAAGATGGGTAGAAAGCATACTGTACCCAATTCATGGTACATGTCTCTGAGTCTTTCAACAATATTATAGCCCTGATCCTTGTCCCTTTCTTTAGAAACACTGAAATACTCCTCAAACTTAGAAATTCAGACTATACTGCTTAGCTGCAGTATAACACCCTGACCTGAACTCTTTATTTGGTGCCAGGTAGCACTTTGATGCCGTTTTTATATGTTCCAAAACTGTAGGTGGACTGGTGGAGTACTACTTAAGTGATGAGGATCTTCTGATGCATATCATGCCATCGATTACCTCTCTTTGGACATCTTCCTTAATTTAGTAACTCAATTTTCTAATGGGAAACTAATGGCGGAGATCCTATAAACCTCTGATGCAAATTACCTATCCACGACAGAGTCATAGAACAATCAAGCTATTCTTTTTCTTTACTAATATTGCGGGTTGTACAGATCCGGCCAGACCTCACCGCCGACAGGGAGGCATTGAGGTGGGGGACATGTTCGTCGTGATACTCATTAGCATGGCAATGAGAGGGCCTTCCGGCCCAGCGGCTTCATCAACTAGCGCGTGTGCCACTGCCATATACAAGAATCATCTACACAGAATTTCTGTTTAGTGCGTACATGCCTTTTTAATTTGCCAGTGATTGATGCGTGGACTGCCGGAACATGCATTCTAATCAACGGGCGGTGGTGCAGACACTACAATAAACGCAATCAATTCAAAGTCAGAAACAGAAAAGGGATAAGCAGCAGCTAGACCATTCACCAATTGTAGTAACTGCTTCATCTTACAGGCCACACAACTTCAAGAGCATAGCAAGCAAGCAAGCAGAAGCAAAAAAACTGAAGCAACAAAGATAAAAGTCAAACAGCACTCACCGACGGCAACTAGAGCTCTGCGCGGCCCCTGCCAGCGCCATCGCAGACCACCAGCTCGAACGGCCCTACCATGTCACGGACCCTAACGCCGGAGCCGAACGCCAGGTCGCCATCGCCGGTCACGAAGTCGACTCTGTCGGGCCCGACCACCTCCTCCACCGCGGGGGCGTCGGGGCGGCTCCAGTCGACGGCCCCGTCGGAGGCCCACGCCAGCGCGACCGCGGGGCCCCATGCGGGCGGGGAACTCGTAGCACTGCACGGCGTCGACGAGCGCGCCCTCGGTGTCGAGCGGCCAAACCCGGACCTCGGCGTCGGGGTCCCAGCCGTACTTGTCGATGATGGCGTCGACGACATCGTCGAAGAAGGTGGGATCCGGGGCGGGCACCGGCTGACGGCCCGCGAAGGCATAGGCGTGGGAGGAGGCGTTGGAGATGGCCGTGAGCGGGGACAGCGAGGAGCAGCGCGAGGAGAAGTAGGAGGATCGGGCAGGCGTAGGAGGTCCGATTCCCCCGGAGGCCCGGACCAGCGCCGCCGCCATCTTCGTCCTCATGGTGTGTTGGGGACGACGGCCTGGAGTCGCGATTAGGGCAGGCGGAGACCGGGCGTTGCGTCCGTCCGTTCGGGTGAGAACGAATTGTTTTTTTACTTATTACTACTAACTTAAATCTGGAGCGCGGGTTAATTACCAGAAACTTGAGGGAGTGTTTTGCAAAAACGCCGCGACGGTGAATCCGGAGACTCAATCCGTGCTTTATTGCAAGTCAACCACGACATGCAACTAGAGTCCAACCAATTCTTTCTTAGTTGCAAATTCACCACAGACTTGTAACTGGAGATCTGACCATAATTTTTTACCTAAGTTGCAAATTCATCTCGACACATAACTAGGGGGCTCAACCAATTTTCCTGAGTTGCAAGTCCATCATTGATACATAACTGAGGCCAACCTATTTTTTATCATAGTTGCAAGTCCATCCTCGACATGCAATTGGGCTTGACCCTTTTTTCGTCTCAGTTGCAAGTACATCCTTGACACGTAACTAGAGAACCTGACCTGCGACTCGCAAGTAGGGTTTTTTTAGTTGTATATAACGCAGTTACAAGTCCACCACCAACTCGCAACTAGTGGAATTTTGTATTTGTAATTTACACTAGTTCTATGTCCATCATCGACTCGCAACTGGGGGCTTTGTAGTAGTGTAGTTGCCACAATTATAAGTCCACACTCGACTCGCAACTAGGGATTTTTTGTAGTTGTAGTTTCCCTAGATGCAAGTCCACCGCATCTAGGGGCTTTGTAGTCGTGTAGTTACCCATGTTGCAAGTCCACCCTCAACTCGCAACTCGGTACTTTTTTTGTAGTTGTAGTTTCCCAGTTACAAGTTCACTACCAACTCGCAACTAGGGGGGGGGGCTTTTGTTATAGTTGTAGGTTTCCCTAGTTGCAAGTCCATCCTCGACTCACAATTGGGGGCTTGTAGTAGTGTAGTTGCTCCTGTTGCAAGTCCACACATCGACTCACAACTGGGTCTATTTTGTAGTAGTGTAGTTTCCTCTATTGCAAGTCCACACATCGACATGGAACTAGGTCTTTTTGTATTTGCAGTTGGCCCAATTGCAACTACATCATTGATTCATACCTGGAGCTTTTTTGTAGTTGTAATTTTCCCCAGTTGCAAGTTCACCCTCAACTCACAACTAGGAGTTTATAGTAGTATAGTTTCCACTGTTGCAAGTCCACACATCGACTTGGTCTGGGATTTTTTTAATTGTAGGTGTCCCAGTTGCTAGCCCACCACTAACTCGCAATCAGGAGGCTCGTAGTTGTGTGGTTCCCCTAATTGCAAGTCCACCCCTGACTTACAACTAGGGGCTTATAGTAGGTGTAGTTGCCTCAGTTGCAACTCAGCCATCGACTCGCAACTGGGGCTTGTAGTTGTGTAGTTGCCCCAGTTAATTGCAAGTACACCATTGACTTGCAATTGGGAGGCTTGTAGTTCTTGTAGTTGCCCATTTGAAAGTCAACAATCGACTCACAATAAGGGCCTTTTTTGTAGTTCCAGTTTGTCCCAGTTGCAAGTCCACCCTTGACTCGTAACTGGGGGGCTTGTAATAGTGTCTATTTCTTTTGCTACTGTCAGAGTTTTTGCGGAAGTGCCTATGTCAGTTGTATGTCCATCACCAAACACGATCAACTCAATCTGGTCCTGACCTTTTTTCTGCTTCAGTTGCAAGTCCACTCTCAACTCGCAACTGCGCTCGATTTTTTTTGTCCTAGTTGCAAGTCCAGCCTAGACTCGCAACTGGCCCTGGGTTTTTTGTCACCGTTGCAAGTCCACCATCGACTCGCAACTGGGCTCGACCTAGGCCTCGGTCCTTTTTTGTCTTTAGTTGCAAGTCACCCTCAACTTGCAACTTGGCATGACCTTTTTTTGTCCCCGTTGCAAGTTCGCCCTTGACAATTGCAACTGAGCCCAATCCTTTTGTGTAGTTATCCCATTTCCAAGTCCACACTCGACTCGCAAATAGGTCCGTAGTTTGTTTTCCATCCCAGTTGCAGGTACACCCATGACTTGCAACTGGGAATGTAGTTCGTTTTTCACCCTCCACTCGCAACCAGGCTCATAGTTGTCCCAGTTGCAAGTCCGCCATTGAGTTGTAGCCGGTCTCATAGTTTTATGTAGTTGTCTCAGTTGCAAGTCCACCCTCCACTTGGAACTGGGCATGAGAGTTGCAAGTCCACACTCGACTTGTAAATGGGCTCACAGTTTTTTTGCCTTGGTTTGCAAGTCCACCCTCCTAGTTGCAAGGCCACCCCCTACTTGCAATGATGCTTTTTGAGCTTTGTTATTTGTTGCCTTGGTTACAAGCCCATCTTCGTTTTTGCTTTTACGTCATCAATTTTTTCATTCTTAGTGCCAATTGCATGTTCACTACTCACTTGCAATTGGCCTCCAAGTTTTTTCGGATGCAATTAAAAGTTCACATCAACCTGCAACTGGGGTGAGCGATTTATCCGAGTTATAACTCCATGCCCGATATGCAACTAGGGCCCAACCCATTTTTGTTCAAGTTGCAAGTCCACCCTCAACACTCGTCTTGCAAATGGGCCTTCCCTTTTTCCTTAATTGTAAGCCCACCATCGAATCGTAACTGAGCTGAATTATTTAGGTCTCAGTTGCAAGTCCACTATTGACTCGCAAGTCGGCTCGACCGAACCTAGACCATTTTTTTTGCCTTAGTTGTAGAGTCAAACCCACCTAGCAACCGGGCCCTTACCTTTTTTATGTCCAAGTTGCAAGTCCGTCTTCGACTTGCAACAGGACCTCAACTATTTTTTTCCTCAGTCTCAAGTTCATCATTGACTCACAACTGGGCCTGAATTTTTTCTCTCTCAATTGCAAGTCCACCCTCAACCTGCAACTAGTCTGAAAGTTTTTTAATTCATAAACATTTTCAAACTTTTATTATGAACATTTCTCAGTCCTTTAACATTTTTTAAATCATTATTTTGTAATTCATGATTGTTTGCTAATTTGTAAATATTTTCTAAATTTTGTTATTCCTGAATTTCCGTTCATTTTTTAAGAAATCCAATTAAAAACAAATATGTGAAATTTTTCAAGTTGAGGGTGAGTTTGAAAAAAAAATCAAACATGTAAACATTTTAAAATTCACAAACATTTTTCATGTTCGCGGATGAGGTAAGCTGGCCTAAAGGGCGTTGATTTAGCCATTTAGGGACAAGCTTGAGGGTACTCACAAGAAAAAAAGATACGTGCGGGTCAGATAGGAGGCTGGCCTTTTCTTACATGTGAAGAGTGCATGCATGCACCAGGGTAATTATTGTACGGATTTGCTATTTTTCAGTCGACTGTTTTTCAATTCGCCTTCATTCAATTTTGTGTCCGTTCAATCTCACGCTGAGATTCGCGCCCAGTCCTGTCTTGCTTCTTGTTGGTTTTCGGGTTGGTTTTCTTACCGGGCGCGGTTTTCTGCTTTTAACCTGTTTTCCTCGGCCCCGCTCTCCCCAGCCGGTTTACTGTTGGCTTTTGTCATTTTTGAATGTAGGAGCGGGGTGTCGTTCCCCTTTCTCATTTCGATAAGGCAGGGGGAGAGAGCTCCAGCGACGGAGGAGGCGGAGGCGATTACTTCTGTTCATGGCGATTCTGAGCTCATCCACCGCAAGATTTTGATTTCTTCTCCCTCTTCTCTTCGTCCGCCGGCTGCCCTGGTTAGTTGTCCTTGTCTCTCGCGTTTTTCCCGTGGTTTCGTGGCCATGTAGTCACAGATCTAGGGGATTTTGTGGATCCGTGAAGTTTTTTTGTCGTAGTGTTTGTAGTCCGCCGTGGTTGTGCCGTAGGAGGTTGCAGCGTGCCATGCGTAGTCCGTTGTGTCTTCCTTTTCCTGCTGTGGACGGAGGCGAAATCCCTCCCAGTTAGGATCCTGTAGGATATTCTGTTGGAGGCAGTGTTGTGGCTGTTTGATGTGAAGGTGGGCGTAGAACACTAGATTTCTCTTGGTGTTGATGTGGAGGTAGGTGTGGTAGGGTTTAGTTTTGAGGGGTGGGTCCAGTAGATGTTAAACATTGAAGGATTGAGTTCAGTGATACGCGCTTAGTATTAGTGTAGCTGAGATTTTTTCAGAGTTGATCTACAGCTCCTATATAGAGCCTCACTGCAGCATGTTTTTGCTTCTAAGTGTTTCAGCGTTTCTCGTCTTATAGCCTGAACCTTATCATTGTGCAACCTTTTTCCCTCTAATTACTGTGGGGTTAGCTTGTCTTTCTATCATTTCCCCCTACAGTCTCTTCATGTAGCTACCCTGTTGTGCTTCACATAGTATTTTCACCGATAATTACTGTGTAGTTTGGGCGGTAGTTATACTGTAAATTACATAGTAATTTGACCAATAATTTCTGTGAAATTATAGTGTCATATCCCATGATTTACTGTGTAGTTCGACCGATTTTTACACTGTAGTCCGATGCCCCTTTTTACAGTTTAATTTTGCCCATATTTTACACTGTAATTTGTTGCGCTTTCGCACAATATTTTTACCCATAATAACGATGTAATTTGTATGCTAGTTACACTATATCTGATGCATTTTTACAATGTAATTTCTCCCGTATTTTATTGTATAATTTGTATGCTAGTCACCATGTGCTTTATGCATAAGTGGCCTCGCAGATCACCCTGTTTGTTGTGCGGCCCCGTAGTCTTGATGTTTTGTTGAAATCTGAATGATCCCATGACTTCTGTTTGTCTATTTTCTAAACCTTACCAAGGAGTCGATGGATAAGATTGTCCAGTCTTGATTTTGTGAAACCTATGGTGCTTTTGACCACTCATGTGTGGTGGCAGATGCTTGATCCGCGAGTAAGATTCGGTAAACTGGCCATATGTTTGGCAGTAAATGCTCTTGATTATGTGAACTACCACTTCAGAAGTTCTTTGGGAATTTGTCTGTCAATTTTGGTTCTGCTAACAACTATGGGATTTTTTTTCCTAGTTTGTTCAATATCACCATCTCTGGGATTTTTTCTTCCTAGTTTGTTCAATATCACCATCACTATTGTATCTAGTGACGTGAGGCTTGTAAAATATCTTTACATCACATTTTCTGCTTAAGGTTGTTTTGTCGCCCGCATCCAATTCGGAAGCCTGTTGCCTTTGCAGTGTAATCTGTTGTGCTTTTGATCAATATTTTTTACCCATAATAACTATGTAATTTTTATGCTAATTACACTGTAATCTGATGTGTTTTACACTGTAACTTCACCCGTATGAAAAATGGGTAATTTGTGTGCTAGTCACCCTGTGCTTTATGCATTTGTACATTGTAATTTTACCCATTTTTCTTACAGTGTATTTTTCCCTCAGCTCACTATTTGCATTTCTATATTTTGAGGCCCATTTTTTCTCTCTATTGTTTTTCAGGTAGTATCTCAATGGGTAGACTGCAGAAAGTCTGTCGCAAGGATGTTCCCCTAGTTTCTTCAGTCGAGAATGTTGATTCTTTGAAAGAACCTTATGTGCCTAATGATTTTGCTGATAATGGTTCTAATGCTATGTCTTTGGTAGTTATTATTTATCTTCTTATCTTCTTTTCATTTTCATTTTCTTTTCTATTTTCTTTCTTATTAATTTTTCTTCTTGTTTTCTGATTTTTTTTCCTTTTGCAGGGTTGTTCTGGTGATGATGAAGAGTTTGATAAAGCACTTTACAATTTTTGTGTGAATAATGTAAGCCATTTTTTCATGTTTCTGGTGATGATGAAGAGTTTGATGTTTTTAATCCATATTTGTTTCATATGTTGGTTTGATGATTTATGTTTTTTCTTTTTTGATCAGAAAGTCAAGTACCTGAAGAGAAAATTATCATCAGCTGGCAGAAGGAATGTTGTAAGTGTTTTTTTGCTGGGGTATCCCCCTTTTTCTTTCTAGTGTGCCTCAAATTACCCTCGAATGTTGTGCCTTCTTCATTTTGTAGGAACTTTTCAATGTCATCTTCATCAAGAAATAAATCATCTTCTCCAAGGAAGGCATTGCTTTCAGGTTGTTGACGGAAGTCCTCTGTTTCTCCCCTTTCTTCTTGATTGCTTTGGTTCCTGTCACTCCTTGTTGTAGCTGTACATTCAGGATCATCATTCAACTGCATTTTTACTCTCCGGTAGTGAGATTTAATTTTCCAACATTTTCCAATATACAATATGTATACTTGGATCACATCATTTTTTTAGTTTGCTTACCTGTTGTATGTTCATGTTCTCAAACAGGGCCGCCTCCCAAGGATTAGCTTTCATTGCTGCCTCTTGGTCTGCTCGATCGTCTTCATGCATTTCTTGCCATGCCTGTTGAGTAAGTCAAAATATACTTTGTTATTCTCTTATCTTTCGATACCCTAAACTGCGTATTTGTTTCAGATAACATACTCTTGTGTCTTCTAATGAGTTTGTGGCTGATTTCTGCTTGTTTGCTGAAGATTCCATCATTTTGGTTATTCATGTTTGCAGGTCCTCCTGCCGAGTGTATCTGCAAGCAACAAGATAGTTTTATTTTTTTTCCTCATGCTGTTTCAAATTCAGGTATTATCCAGAGCAAATTTTTATAGGTTGTTGCTCTTTTTTGTTACCTTGTATATGATGTCTGATTGTAGGAGTGCAGTAAATGAGAATGATTCATGCAGTAATTCATTTCAATTTATCAACTTCTCAGGCATATAAAGATTTTCCCAGTATTTTTGTTTGTTATTTATGGGCATTTTATAACTCATTTAGTATGAGATCTTCATGTGACATTAACAGTAGATCTTCTTCAGTCATTGCTTTCTGCTTGCTTTGCACCTGCCATTTAGAGTTTTGAAGTAATGTCAGTACAATTGCAAAAAAGGAAATTATTACTGTACAATTTTCTTTGCAATAGTGGTAGTGCTCCTGAAATAGTGGCGGTGCTCCTGAATTTTTTGATGTTCCCTAAATGTGTTCTTTTCTGTATCTACTGAATTGTTGTCTAAATTAACAGTGGCAGTGTTCATCATGTCTGATCATGCTCTACTGTTTAATTTGGTATGATGGCAGTATTTATCTCCATAGTGTTCATCTTGTCTGATCATGCTCTAGTGTTATCTAGTGACAGTAATGTCAGTACATCAGTTGGGATTTCATACATGTCATGCATGCTTGAGTTATTTCTCCTAGTGTTTTTCACTGTTGATTTAATGTCACCACTAAGTTCAGTCCCCTGATCTTTTTGTACTCTCACGAATTAGTGACTTGTCTTTTCTGCTTTGTTTTCTATTCTGGACCTAATGTAGTCTCTCAAAACAGAGGTGACCAAAAGCAGAGTGCAATGGAGGAGATGAAGATTTTTCCTATCAGGTGCTTTTGACGGGTCAAGGAAAGGATAGTAGGGGCGATCGGTTCAACCTTTTCTCGATGTTAGTCGCTTGATGGATCACATATGCAGCCCGACCCATTTTCTTCAAGAAAAACAGACATATAGCTGTCAACAATTTATTGGTTGGAGAATTTGAGTGATAACCAAGTACAAATCAGTTGATTGTTGAATAGACAGTCCTTGTTGTATGCACACTTGAATTAACCAAGCTATTCTCAACATGAGAACCTAGCTAATCGTGGGTGGCTCTCTGGCAGTCGCCAGACAAGTCCGCGTCCGCGCGAGCCCTTCTGACGTGATTTTTTTCGTCAACAACAAACGAGCTAGTGCGGCAGCTTCACAAACAAACAAATAAAAAAGTGAAGGACGCGGTAGACTTGTATCTACTTAGATGAGACAATACAAGTTAGAGCATCTCTAGCAGACCCCGCAAAATCCCGGCCCGCATAAGTCTTTGGCAGTTCGCGAAAAAAGGTGGGAGCAACTAGTTAACGAGCGCTCCTTCGGAGCGCTCCGCGCGTGACAAGTGTCGCGCATGGAGCACTCCCGCAAGGGAAAACCAGTTGCGCGGTTGGTTCCCGGTTTTCCCTTTCCGGTTTGTGGTTTGGTGCGTTTTGCAGTTTGACCCTCGAACTACCTGAATTTTCCATTTTCCCTTTCCCCGCGAAAACACAAAAAAATACCGGTTCACGCGGTTGGTTCCCTTTTTCCCTTTCCCCTTTCCCTTTTTGTTCCCATTATATTTCTGGGTAATGGAGTTTTATGGGGTAGTTACGGGCGGGGACTACCAACACTATCAAATGTCACCTTTCAAGTAAAGAAAAAAAGAAACTTTTTAATGTAAAAAAGCAGTCTCCAGAATCATTCAATCGCGTGGCGCGTTGTACATCGTCATGTGGCACGACGCCTCCGGCGCGAGTGAATCTCCGGCTCGCCTTCGGCTCGTTTAATTTTCATAAACATCTTGAAGGGGTGGCATAGGTCGAAGTGTGTGTCGGTTCATGCGGCGCGTTGTACGTCGTCGTGTGGCACGGCGCCTCTGGCGCAAGGGAACCTCCGGCTCACCTTCGGCTCGTTTAATTTTCATAAACATCTTGAAGGGGGGGCATAGGTCGAAGTGTGTGTTGGTTCGTGCGACGCGTTGTACGTCGTCGTGTGGCACGACACCTCCGGCGTGAGGGAACCTCCGGCTCGCCTTCGGCTCATTTAATTTTCATAAACATCTTGAAGGGGGGGCATAGGTCGAAGTGTGTGCTGGTTCGTGCGGCGCGTTGTACGTCGTCGTGTGGCACGGCGCCTCCGGTGCGAGGGAACCTCCAGCTTGCCTTCCGCTCGTTTAATTTTCATAAACATCTTGAAGGGGGGGCATAGGTCGAAGTGTGTGTTGGTCGTGCGGCGTGCTGGTTCGTGCGGCGTGTTGTACGTCGTCGTGTGGCATGGCGCCTCCGGTGCGAGTAAACCTCTGGCTCGCCTTCGGCTCGTTTAATTTTCATAAACATCTTGAAGGGGGGCATAGGTCGAAGTGTGTGTTGGTCGTGCGGCGCGTTGTACGTCGTCGTGTGACACGGCGCCTCCGGCGCGAGGGAACCTCCGGCTCGCCTTCGGCTCGTTTAATTTTCATAAACATCTTGAAGGGGGGCATAGGCCGAAGTGTGTGTTGGTCTTGCGGCGTGTTGGTCGTGCGGCGTGCTGGTTCGTGCGGCGCGTGTTTAATTTTTATATAGCAGGTTGTGCTGAAGGCACGGGTTTGAAGCATGTGTTTGAAGCATGTGCTGAAGTTTGTGCTGAACATTGTGCTGAAGGCACAAGTTTGAAGTAATTGCAGTCACGTCTATTTATGAGCTAGGTTTGTGTGTGCATTCACATGTGTGTATACTACGAAGGCATTGGTATGTTGCCTGCGGAGGCACGGGTTTGATGCATGTGAAGTCACGTGTCGTAGGAGCTACCCACGGTTGAGGCGTTCTTGGTATGTGTGTGTGTGGATATTGCCCGGAGGCATGGTGACCCAGGGTTTGGTGGCACAAAGGCCATTTCACCTCTGGAGCCACGGGAGGGTGGTCTCCAGAGTCACGCGTAAGGCTATGTGTGTGTGTGTGTGTGAATATTGCCCGCAGGCATGGTGACCCCAGGGTTTGGTGGCGCAAAGGCCATTTCACCTCTGGAGGCATGGGAGGATGGTCTCCAGAGTCACGCGTAAGGCTATGTGTGTGTGGATATTGCCCGGAGGCATGGTGACCTAGTGTTTGGTGGCACAAAGGCCATTTCACCTTTGGAGCCACGTGAGGGTGGTCTCCAGAGTCACGCGTAAGGCTATGTGTGTGTGTGGATATTGCCCGGAGGCATGGTGACCCAGTGTTTGGTGGCACAAAGGCCATTTCACCTCTGGAGCCACGGGAGGGTGGTCTCCAGAGTCACGCGTAAGGCTATGTGTGTGTGTGGATATTGCCCGGAGGCATGGTGACCCAGGGTTTGGTGGCACAAAGGCCATTTCACTCTGGAGGCACGGGAGGGTGGTTTCCAGAGTAACGCGTAATGGTATGTGTGTGTGTGTGGATATTGCCCGGGTGCATGGTGACCCAGGGTTTGGTGGCACAAAGGCCTTGTCACCTCTGGAGGCACGGGAGGGTGGTCCCCAGAGTCATGTGTAAGGGATCATTTTGGGAGTAAGTGTTGTCGTACAAGTAAGAAGAGGCATTGTTGTTTATAGTTTACTGGCACTCTCTGATGATGTAAGAGTCATTGTTGTCGAAATACTTCTCTTTTCAACATGAACACGCAATTTCTAACTACATTACATAGAAATGTGAGTTATTGATAAAAAAATTGTCACGTCTAGATAGAATTAGCCTCGCGGGCTAAATCAAAAGTTTTAGTCTTCATTTTTGATCAAGATCTTGCTAATCTCATCACCCATTTCACTAGCTTTGACTTGATTCATCTCGCTACTTAAGAGAATGTACATTGCCTCTGCCCTCCAATCTTCGACCTCTTTGTTTGTCCTAGTATGGTGTTGAAGAATTCTTTAAACCTAGGTACCTGGGAATATTGCATTTTGTAATTAATTGTTTTTATATTGCAACTTGTAAAGCTGAAAAAATTGTTATGTATAAATGCTTACGATTGCCATCTTATGAACATGATATTCCTGAAACTGTCTTTCTCTTTCTTTTTCCGCATCTTCATTTTCCTGAAGAACTCGACTTGCTTCTTTTTCATCCAATTTATCTACGTCTATCTTTTCTTTCTCAAATTCCTCGAGAGTCGTTTCTCGAGGATCAATAATGTGAACTTTGTTTTTGTATTTGTCCAGCACATATAGTACATAGCGGTCATCCTTCTCCATTGGAATGAATATCTGCGTACAAAATACTTGTTGCTTAGATGACAGTTTAATATAAAGTAATTTAATAGAACGCATACTTTGAGATTTTGTCATGGAGGAAAGGGTTGTTACCATGTTTGCTGTTGAGAGCTTTTTCCGTTGATTTTCCTTGAGATACATGGGAACCAGCTGATTCTTTCTTTTTGCAATTCATTCTTAAATTTTTTATACCAGTTTTGTGATGCTTTAAATCCAATATATGCTGCAAAAAATAATTACGATGAAAAAAACTGTTAGAAAAAAGAGCTGTGTAACAATATAAAAAGAGTAGGTGTTGCAATATAGACAAGATTTTGCTTTTTAAAGTTTTACCTCTGCAAAGTTTGGGCCTAATGTTACTCTATCACTCTGTTTTGAATCTTGTTTTCTTTCCCAAATTTCTCCTATGTCATCGAGGACCCTCTTTTCCATATGATGTGGTATGTTCGTCTGTGCTGGTCTTGGACCAAATACTGCCTTCAGTTGGGCTCCAGTAAGTTGCGTGCTTTCACTGTCCCTGCGGATGCGCCTAAATATAGTTTTGCTGCGACAGGGAGATTAAATAATTTTGGAGGTCACGGTCAGTGAGAAACAGATTTTTACATTATTTTTGGCCTCTGTCCAACTATATTTGAGGTGCAATAGAAAACAACTCACTTTTTGTATTCTTCCTGCCAGCTGCCGCTCATGACTAGATGGAAGAGGTTGGACGCCTCCGTTGTGTGTTGGAAGTAATGAGAATGTTTTGGGTATGGACTGATGCTTCGTCTTTTGTCCCTTTTAGTTCCATCTGTTTCTGTCAGCGGAAGCAGATATTTAATATGTAAACTCTTGTGATACGAAAGACATTGGTGAACCGTGGGATGGGTAGGTTATTACAAAAAAAAGATAAGTAGAAATGATTTTCTTACCTTTGTTGGTGTAAAAGAACTTCAAAGTTTCTGGTTTGAATTCTTTGATTCTTCCAGGTAGATCCTCGCACTTTACTTGGTTTTTTCACCAAATATGGCTGTAAAAAGGAACTCTGGTTTCCACTCGGCATCTACGTTTCTTTGCTGCATGGAGGTCATTGGATATTCTTTTATTTTTCTTTCATGAGATAATTGAAGTATTCAAGTAGTGGTGCTTGTAAAAATTAAAATTATTGCTCTCGTACTATTCACTTACATCGGAATCATCATCATCTTTTATGAGATCAATGCCATTCCAGTATTTTGCAAATTGAACCATGAAGTGTCTGCATTGGGTACCCTGCTGTTTTGGCACACAAACTATGTTAGGTGTTTCTGCTATCCTCAACTAGTTTGGTTCGCCGTTGGCTCGTAGCTCTGCTTCGCCGTAATGCTTCTTCATGAGTGCATGCATCATTTTAATCTGTGATTACGGTTTGGTGTTATTATTGTGTTTTGGCATTAAACAAGGGAATGCAGGAATTGGAAAACCAATTAGAAAACAAGGTTGAATTGACGTACCAGTTCTGGATGATCCTTATGGTGTGTTTTCCATGTATTCTTTCCGTCTCCGTTTCTGTAATTCAGTGAGTCAAGTATGTCGATGGAGCTCGTGTACTTGTTGAGCACGTACAGTGTGTAGTGTTTATCTGTGTTGTGAGGTATCATAATCTGCGGTGTTTGGAGACAGAGTCAGTTAAAGTTCATTCTTGTCAGGAGAATTAAATGGCATGTAAATGTGCAATCTGTAGGAGAAATGAATTACGTTTGTATATTTATATTAACTTACCAGCTTTTTCTTTAAAATTTCCTTCCCTGTTACAAGGGGTGCAAACTATTTCAATGCTTCGTCCTCATTGAATTCTACTAGTCCTCCTTTCTCTCCAATTTTGACACCGAGCACGATCTGCGACCAAAAGGTTTTCTAATTTTTAGTTCAATCTTTATAAACACTGAAATGATGCAAGTGTTTTTTGTCAAATTGGAGTTCAAACGTTTGCAAATTCTACAGGAAGTATGGCTTTATCGATTGTGTTGTATTGTTGCTGCACTATCCATTCTTCGAACAATGTGTTTGCGATGGAGCCTTCCATCTGTCCATCATCTCCTTTCTGTAGCTGTTCCATTATTTGTTTTCCTGTAATCCAATCGGGTCGCTTCGAGCTAATATATACGTTTACACTGCAAGCAGAAAAAGTTTATACATTAGTTAGGTTGGTTAAAAAAGGGGCAACATTTCTTTGTTTTTTTGTTGTGGCAAGATAAAGTACTTGCTCTCTGCATTCGTCCTGTCCTTCTTTGCTGAATAGGTATTCATGAAGTGCTCTGGCTTTGTTCATAAATTTGAAATCTCCTGGGACAAAAGTAGGAATCATGATTTTTCCATGGAGCCTGCTTGAAGGCTTTACCGGTCTCTTCTTGACCGAGATTTTCTTGTCTGAGCTGTTCTCAGATGATTGACCCATTGAATGTTCTCCTGATTCTTGCTGCAAGCTTGTCAGATACGGCGTGGCATTTTTGTTGAACTCAAAGTCTTCCTGGTAAATCATTGCTGTTTTGATTTCATCGAATGTCTGCCCCATCTGTTTAAGCATATCGTATTGCTTTAGTTGCTCTGGGTCAAGGTTTGAAATAAATTCATCAACTTCTTCATGCTTTTTCGTTATTTTGTATTTTAGGAAGTCTAAAGAGATGGTGCTGGAGGTGCCTTCCTAATTTCTTGTCGAGTCTGTTTCTTCTTGAAGAAGAACGTGTTATCTTTTCTGCTCAGAAACTTGTTCTTGTGTATTTGGTACGTAGTTGCTTCTGTCATCCTCTTTTAAATCAGTTCCTGTTTGTTCAGGTTGCTCTGTGCTCGGGATATTGCTGTTAATATTTTGCTCGTCCGTTCCCTCTTCAGCATGGTGTGGTATATTATCGTCTGGTGGTGGTTGATCTGGTTCTATTGGTGGATCCTTTTCTTCGTGGTCTGTGCAAGATTCTTGGGCGATGGCGTGGCTGCTGACATCCATAACCTCTTTGTGTTTACTGGATATATCAATAACTTCATGCTCTTTTGTGGTTGTCGCACGCATAATATGTTCTTTCTGCTCGAGATTTGGCGGAAACTCTTCTAGTATGCAACATTCTGTCTGTCGCAATTCTTTATCTCCCATATCAACTTCATACTTCAGCATATTTGTTAGAATCAAATAATAATATTTTTTAAAAAGAATATTACTTCTTCTAGTGTGACAAAATTGTAAGATTTAGTTTCTGAAAAGACTAACCTGTTGTACACTTGATTAATGATAGTTTGGTATTCCCTCTATGTTGACTGATTAATTGATATAGAATTTTTTTTCCTCAACTCTGGTACTTGTTCTGGCTTTAAGGTTGCTGATGTTCCATCATTGGAGTAGTGCTTCAGGTTCATGTACATATAGAATGCGCAGTCCATTCTGCATGTAGAGGAATGTTACTAGTAAGATTATTGTATTCAAGGAACGGAAAAAAGAGAAATGTTTGAGCAATGGTAGTGGTAATTGTTGCATTGAAAAGACGAAACAAGAGAATAATTTCAGTAATTTTAGTAGTGAAACTTGTATTGAAAAAAAATCAAAGAAGTGAAATGTTGGAAGTGCTTATGTTTCTTCTCCTTGAAGTGGCACCTGCAGTTTGACCCTTTTGAAATGGTCAATGTTTTTTTGTGAAAGTTATAGCTCTGTGCTTACGTGCTTCCATATTTTCATTAATTTGCTGGTTACATTGTGGAAGAATTCTATTGTGCCTGGATATGCAGTTGACGAGTCAAGGAGTTTAAAGCGCTGTTTTTGCATGTTAACTGTAATGGTGAAGTAATGACTTGTATTTTCGTCTTGCTCAAACCCGCGCAACGAACATGGTAGAAGGAACTGCAAAACAAAAAATAAAAAGAAAATATTTGGATATCTTCTTATATTTAGAAACATAAAATAAAAAGATAACGTTTCATAACATATACGCAAGCTGATCTGCTTACCATGTTATAATCTTGCAGTTTTTCATCTTCTTGCATGTTGAAAAATGATGTAAGCCTGGCAGGTAGTAATTTTTTCTATTGTGTTCTTGATCATTATTTCTGTAGCACATTGGATCTTCGTCGGCGGCTTCCTTTATCAAGTGCTGCTTGTTTTGTCACAGATACACAAAGGGAATTTGTAAGTTCAGTTATAAAGTCATATATATTGTTTTAAACGTGATTCTTTTGCCGTGATCTTTACTTACAGTGTTTCTTAATGACAGAATCTTCCTCCATGTGCCATTTAGTTGTTTTCTCAAGATTGTTAGCATGGGCTCGATTGCTTCGGTGCGTATTGAATTACTGACCTTGAAACTTTCGGCGACATGGCCTAGATTGACATCAAACTTGTTCGTTGTAATGAAAACCTCATCCCTGTATATTTATAAAAATGTTTTAGTTTACACATGATACAGTCAAAATGATCGTGTGTAATAATGTGTTTTGTGTTAGTTTCATGAACTTACATTTCTCTCTGTGCCCATGGCTTGCATACAGCGTTGTAGAGGTCTTCGATGGCTTTTTTGACGGAATCACTATGTTTGTCCCCTTTCTCCATTTTGCCTGCGATGATTTTGAATTTAATATAAATAACTCCAAGTCACAAGATCACAAGATAGCAATTAAGTTTATATTGTCTTGCCTGTTTCGATGCTAGAAGATATGTCATGTCCAGTGTTGTTCCTTTCTTGTTCTCCTTCTGCTTGTTGTGGCATATTTTGTTCTTCTTTTTGCATTGTACCCTTTTGTTCAGTTTTTTTCTGCATCTTCATATGAGTCGTCTGTGTCTTTCTTAGCATCATGTTTTTCCTTGTCAACCATCATGTCTTGCTGGTGGTCTTTTCCGTCTTGTTTTTTAGTCTCGACCTGGTTGGCACCGACCTCTCTGCCAGGGGAATTGGCATCGTACAACGGTGTAGGGTTTTCTTCGATGGTTTCTTCTTCTTTCTCTGGAACAATGTGTGTGTCTATTTCATTGCTTGTATCTCCATGGTCGCCTTCTTCGTGTTTCTGCGTTATCATTAAAAAAGCATTGAAATAATTTAACTTGCTACTTTATTTCAATTATAGCAGATGTTATGGGAAAACAACAAATTGTTTGGTGCGTTGTTTGAGCTATTTTGATTGTGATTAAGTCATGTAATTTTGTGGAAATATTTTGTGCAACTTCACCTGTTGAGCTGTCGTTGGTGATGCTGACTGTTCCACCTGTTCTTCGTCGAGTGTAGTTCCTTGGGTGTCCTCCTGTTCTTTGTTTTGGTGTTCATCGTCACTGTCATGTTTTTTGTCTTGCAACTGTTCAATCATAAAGGTTGCTAAGTTTGAGTGCATTTCAGTTCTCATGGAACTACTTTATATTTTCGTAGAATCAGCTTATGTAACTTTACCTCCTCAATCGTTGCTGCTGAATGTTGTGCTTGTTATTCATTGAGTGGAGGTTTTTGGGCATCTTCTTCTTCTTTCTTTTGTAGTTCATCGCTAGTGCCGTCGTTTTTGTCTTGTAGCTTTTGAAACACAGAGGTGGCTAAGTGGCAGTGCATTTGAGGTTCCACATAGCTATTTTATACTTTGATAGGACCAACGTATGTAACTTTACCTTTTCAGTCGTTGTTGTTGCTGCTGTCTCTGCTGCGTGTTTTTCGGTGAGTGAATATTTTTGGGCTTGGTCTTCTATTACGTTGATGGCTGCCTTTTGAAGAACATATTGCCCTTCTTCAGTGTCCTCCTTTTGCTCATTGGTCTCCTCTCTCTGCTATGCAAGAAAGTAGTGAAATGTCAAATGCGTGTTTTTCAACTATAAGTTCATGAAGAGGTGTTATGTGTTTTCACCTCTGTATTTGTTGTTGTTACTGCTGATTCTTCGTTCAGTGGTGGTTTTGGGTCCTTCTCTTTCTCTTTATTTTGCTGTTCATCGTCACTGACCTTGTTTTTTTTCTTGCAGCTGTTCAAACATAGAGGCGGCAAAGTGAGAGTGCATTAGAGTGAGTACAAATGTGGTTTAGGTTGAAGTTTATTTTATTCTGCACGCAGCAATTTTATAATTTCATAGTTGCAGGTTTCGTAAGTTTACCTTTTCAGTCGTTGACGCTGCTGCTGTCTCTTGTACCTGTTGTTTGGTCAGTGAATTTTTTGTGGCTTGCTCTTCAGTGGAATTATTGTCTATTGTTTGAAGAACATGTTTGGGTTCTTCATTGGGCTCCCCTGGTTGTCTTTGATGGTCTTGATTGTTGATGGTTTCTTGAGCTTCTTGTGTCTGCACCATCACAAAAAATATTTAAGAAATGGGTGCATTTCTGACTGTTTCAGTTACAATTTTTTTTATAAGACCTCTATCTCTGGAGTTGCAGGACTGTCTACTCCTTGTACTACGGCTTCTCCTTGTCTCATGTTGTCCTCTAGTTTTTCTTGTTGAATGTCTATGCCAGTGCTTTTGCTTGCATCCTCTTCTTGTTTAATAAAAAATGAAATTATAGATTGAACTTCATTTGTGTCTGAGCTTTGTAACCTCACCTCTTCAACCTCTTCAGATGTTGTTGTTTGAAGTTCTTGATCTTCGAGATCAGCGTACTCGTTTGTTTCCTGCATTTGTTCAAAGAAAATGCTGAGCCATCCCTTATAATCTTTGTATTGACGTGGCGGGGTGTATTAGGTAGTTCAGACATCAAAAAAATATTTTCAAAAGTGGTTGTTGTTGTTGAATTTTTACCTTCGTGTTGATGACTGGGTTATTTGTGCATGCATCTATTGTTTCTTTGTCAGGTATAACAGTCTCTTATTTCTCATCTGCTGGGATGTCTTGCGCTTTCTCCTTTGTACTCGTGATGGTGATCTGCAATGTTGTGGCGCTGGAAATCTCTTGTACACAAAGTTCCTGTTGTGTGACCCCTTCGTCTGTTTGAGGTTCACTATGGGGTTCAATTTTATCACGGGTTGTCTCTTGGTCTTGCAGTGCTTGTGATACCTGGAGATCAAACAATATGAGTTTGTGGTTCACTTTCTTTCTTGCCATTTATGAGTTTTCGGTGTCGGTAATAGTGGGTTATGGAAGTTTACCTTCTCTTCATTGTTTTCTTCTTCTTTGTTGTTTGTTATGCTAACGGTTGATTGTGGGTTAGGCTCTTGCATTTGTTTGGTTGGGCTGCTGAGTTGATTGTTCTTCAGCTGAGCCTAAATTTTGTTGGAGGTTTGTTAGTTCACATATAACTCTATCTGGTTTTGAAAGGAAAAATGGATGTTCATACTGACCTCTTCACAGGTTCTGACGTCGATCGTATCTTGTGCTTGTGTTGGGGTAGTTGTTGTTGTAGCATTGTCTGCTGTGAGGTTGCTTTGTTTGTTGTGTTCATTCGTGTTTTTGGGGTTGTTGACACCATCCTGCTGTTGGAGTTCATCTTGGCCTGGCGTGCTATTGGTACGTTCCTGAAAGCATTGAGGCAGTTCTTTTCAGTTTAGGTATGAAAACAGGGGTTTGCTTTAGTGTGCGCATGGCACCATGCATTAGTATTTACTTACCTGTTTTGCCGCTTTATCTTGTTCTTGGCAATGCCTATGTCCCTTGATTTTTCTTTTCTCTTCCTCTCTTCGTCTTCTTCTTCTTTCTTTTTTTCTCCTTTCTCTTGGTTCTGTTGTGGCTACGATTTCATTCGTGCGGTTGGCATCGTCTAGTCTACTTGAGGCTGCTGGATCTGCTTGCTCTAGTGTCTGCAGGGTCGCGTTGTCTGTCAGGTACCTTGTGCAAACTATGTCCTGAAACTATCTGGGTTGTTCCAATGAATCCATCAGGGCAATTGTTTGTTGCATGACTAGGTTCTTGTTTTTTTCATCCAGTATTTTTTCCTTTTCATTGCATTGGTTTTCAGCCCTGGTGGTTACTGAGGGTATCTGTTCTACTTCATGGCGTACTTTTTGCAACAATTTGTTTATCCTCTGGAATCTTTCTTCTGCTTCTGTGTTGATGCTTTTGTTTGGTTCCGTGCTTCCACTGGTGCCGACACGTGGTTCGCGCCGGCATTTGGGTGGAGGTGGTAGCTGTTTGGTCATGTTTTGGTGCTGCTGTTGTTTGCGATATTCTCCTGCTATCTGCCGAATTGAAGACAAAGTTGATACTGTGTTGGCATAGAAGATCCCCTCTGATGCTCCTTTCCATGTCTGCATCGTTTTGGTGGAATGTAGTTAATTAGAATGGAAACCGTTTTGAAAAAGGGAAGGACTGATTTATGTACAATATAGTTATACCTGTATTTTGCCAAATTCATAGTCATTTGGTCGTGCTTTTCCGTCCCTTTTCATGTCTGCTCTAGCTATTTTCGCTAGGTCACTCTCTTTGAGATGGTTTGCTCGTGGTAATGAGGTCTTGTCCATTGTCTTTGCAATCTTCCGCATTTCTTTTGTGTCGGTTGGCAGCAGCAGGGAGTCGAGGTACATGATTACTGGCCCCTGTGACAAACCATTGACATGCTTTTTGTTCTTTTCTTCCTGAGGCAAGTCTCTGTGTTTCTGCCATATCTTGGCTCCTTCCTTAATACATTCGACGATTACCTCGCAGAAATCCATTTTTGCCATCTCTGGATAGTTCATGTCCTCTACCATTATAGCTTGTCGGGCGAAGATAGCGGCGCTTGACCCGCAGACAACGTTGTGGAAAAAAATAAGGAAAAATATTTTAACTGATTTCCTGTTTGACTGTTCGTCATCTAGTTCCACCAATTTATTTAGCTCTGCGAACAGTTCTTTTGGCCTGAAATCTGTATGTTTGAAGCCAAGGTCCGACATCGGTTTTTTCATTGTAAGTTGGGCTCTTCGCTGGCCTTGGTGCTGACTTTTCCGTGCCGTTTGGGTAACCAAACACCTTGTGTATAGCTTCCTTGGTAATCTTGAGTTTCTTGTCTTCGGTACCATCACCGAAGGTTATTGTCATGCTTTCTATGTCCAGGTTGTCGTAGATGTGTGCTGCAAGTGGTCTGCAGATGGAGCCCGTTATTTTGCAGTTCTCTATGCTGCCAAATCCTGCCGTCCTAATATCTTCCCTATGACGGTCTTTAAGTAAATTCCATGCTTTCTTGACATGAGCGAATGCTGGCCCTGCCTTGGTTTGGCATTTCTCTTCGTCTGTTTCTTGTTGTTCTTCGTCAACTGTTGGTGCTGCCAATTCTTTTCCGCTTGTCTTTCTTCTTTTTCTGTCCTTCTGTCCTGATTTGTTCTGTTTCATAAGACAAAATGAAAGGGTTTCGTTAGAAAGGAACGTTAGATCCTGAGTCCTTAATAGTGGTATTCAAAATTAGTACATAAGTGTGTTTTTACATTGTCGTCATGTTCTGCGTCGGTGTCATGCTCGTCGGCATCATCGTCGTCTATAGGTATGAAATCTGCATCATGTTCCCTGTCATCGCCGTCATCATTGGTATCTGAACCTTTGCTGTTGGTATCGTCTTGTTCTTTTTCTACCCTTCGTCATTTGTTTTTCTTCTTGCGTTTAGCTTGTTTCTTCGTGGTGGTTGGTGATGTTGGCGGGGGTACCATTAGAGGTAATGGCTGATTCTGCAAGGTACTAGTGTCGATGATGTTTTCAGCATTGTCCTTTTGCTTTAGCCTTTTTGCTCCAGGAGTAAAAACAGTGCTTGTATCTGATTTCCTCTTTTTTTGCTTGTTGCTGGATGTTTATTCTTGTTGAGCCTGGTGTAAGTTATCATTTCTTCTGCAGGTGGTTTGTTCCTCATGTTTTGTTCTGTGTCCTTTTCTGATGAATGAGGTGTCATGCTGCCTGTTCCTGCGCTATGAATATCACCGTCTTCGTGTCCTGTATAATGACTAGGTAACAAAAAATGATGTTCTTTTTGTCCGAAAATAGTTGATACACATTTAAAATATATGTCTTCCATGATTATGCATAAGGAATGTGAAACTCCCAAAGGGGATTTTTAGTTTTATTTTCTTGGGTTAAGATAGGTTACTACTATTGTTACCGATTGAGCTAATCACGGGATCGAAGAAAATATTAATTAAGGTTATGAGTGCAGCTGGGGTAGTGAAGTTAGGGTGAAGCATTTTCTGAGACAAAAATGCACTCTGCAGGTGATATTTCATAATTGGAAGAATATCATCAATGATAGTTCAAGATTTATTGAGTAAGTTAAACTGTTTTTGAATTAAAAATAAGATAGTGTGTGAACATTTTTTATGTTTTCTATAAAGAAATATATAAAAAGTGGTAGGTAGTTTTATTTGTAGACATAGTTAAGTTATTGTTGTCAAGGATAGCAGTTAAGTTATTAATAACTCTCAATATAGTTTTTTGTAGATGGACAGTGGAGACTTTTTGCTCAAACCTTTGACAGGAGCTTGCTGATTTGCATGCTCTTCAGTAGGGTCTTCGTCAGTATTTTGCTGCGTTTTAGCTTCTTCGTGAGGATTTGTCATTGCTGCATAAAAAATGGGCAGGTGTTAGAAGCAGAGTCGAGTGTCACAGGAAAAAAACCTGTGTGATGTGAAAACAAATTTGCATGGATAGAGAGGCACGGGTTGTTTTACCATAGAAGCACATGGTACATCTATTCTTTGTTCACAGTATTTCACAGCAGAGGCACTTAATTTGAAAAACGGTTACATTAACCGGACAAGGGATGTAGAAAATCTCATACGGTTATCAGTTTAGGCCTCTCAGGATGCTTGCGGGGTTTGGATCTATGGACGTATTCTAGTTACTGATGTTTCAGGTTTTTTTTACCTTTGAGCACAAATCTTATGGCGAAAATCCCAGGGCGGAGAGCAGTAGCATTTCTATTAAATCTCATCTCTGCGCTAGTTCAATTTGTTAGGCAAATTGATTTAGGTTATTAGAAAACTCCTTGGTAGCGGTGGCTAGGGTTGCTGTTCCTGGAAGTGGAAAAATCACTACGATCTACCCGGTGGAATGGAGTGGGATAGAATGATAATTACCTTCAGTTGCTTGAGCTGTGTTTTTCGCTTCCATCCGCTTATTGTGTCGTTGCTCCTTTTTTGTTGTGATTTCCGCCGCCGCTGTTGAAGTCCTCGCCGTCTGTCGGCGTTCTGGGAACGGGGGTCCCCAGACTTGCCTGCCTGCGGCCTGCGGCGTGGCTCAAAGGGGGGCCCAGCACGGCCCATCTTCATCAACACAGACCCAAGACCCTCGCGAGAGGCCAAGCCTCGCGGGGCGAACGACACGGAGCTTCCTCAGGCACGGCCTCATTAGGCTGGCTCGCGAGGAGGCGGAGAGATCAAGGCGGGGTACCTCACGAGGTGCCCGTGACGCAAGCCATGACGACCAAAGGCGCCAGGCGGGCGCCAGCCCGCGCAGTGTCCTCCTTTCCTCTTTGGTGCAAAGGGAGCAAGCGCAGCCGCGGAGTACCGAGGCATCAGGCAAAGGTTGCCATTTCGGTGCAACAAGACAAAGACCAGGAGGACTGCAAGACGGCCCAAGACGGCGTCACCACCAGAGCTTTGTGCAGGCGAAGACTACTTTTGTCAGGATAGCTAGTACTAGCTGTCCCCCTTCAAATTAGCCTGCCATTGTTGGCTCCCTTCCCGCTCGATATTTGGGAAGAGGACTAGGGCCTCTGTAAATAGGACCAGCCACCCACAGGGTAGGCAGGTAGAGAGAGGAGAGAGGGAGGCTGAGGACGAAGAAGAGAAGATCGAAATTAGAGAGAGAGAGAGAGAAGGGTGACTGAACTCCTCCTAGCAGTTCGTCCCCCCCCCCCCAGCCAAGAACAGACCCTCGCGAGGCTGTTCTTCCTTGTATTGTTCATCATCATCAGCCCAAGAGGCAATCCACCACACCACACACTGGAGTAGGGTATTACACCACAATGGTGGCCCGAATCAGTATAAACCTTGTGTCCCTTGTGTCGTTCTTCCCATAGCCTAGATCTTAGCGAGGCGGAGGGGTGCAGGTAGGTAGGAGGCGAAATCTCCGCGCGCACCCCAGTGTTCGAACCTCAAGGGTCTGCCGGAACTCGAAATCCGACACCGTCGGTCGCCGCAGCTGGCGGGGTTATTGGTGTTGTCGCGGGCAGAGTGTGGTTGTTTGTTTGTCGGATTTGAGTGTGGTTGGCGAACGCGGTGGCGGTTGTCCGGTGACGCGAACTCGATTTCGAGTTTATGTTTGTGTGTAGAAGGAAGGAGGAGAGCGTGCGGGAGTGATGAAGGTTTCGAGATTTACTTTTCGGAAGGGGAAGCAAGGTAGTAGAAGAGGGAGGGAGAGATGGAAACCATCGAACCGTCTCTAATCTTCAGCCGTCCGTTTGGGCATCAAGATTCGTTATGCTTGGCTTGTGTTTTTTTTGTGCTACAGTATTTTTTTTAGTGTTGATATTGTTAGTTCTGAAGTGGAGCCTCTCCACAGGCATTTGGATGCAGGCACACGAGGCACATAAGTGTAGGTTCTACAGGCACGTGGATGCAGGCACAGGAGGCACGGAAGTGTGGATTCTACAGGCACTTCTAGAGGGAAGCACAGGAGACACGGAAGTGCGGGTTCTACAGGCAGTTAGAGAACCACGGGTCAGGCCAGTGTCGTATGAGGCACGTGGATGTAAGCAGCGGAGGCACGGAAATGCAGCTAATAGAGGCACGGACATGCTGCTTCTCGAGGCACGGGTACCAACCCTGTGGATGTAGTACAAGAGTGCGGTGGCAGAGGCATGTGTTAGAATGCTCGGTTAAAGAGGCATGGTTGTGAAGTCTCGGGAGCGACGCGGGCGTGGCAGTGGGACCATGTAAGAGTCACGGCGCATGTTTTGTTAGGCATGTGAGGCACGTTGGTTCAGGCACGAAAGGCAGAAAAGGTGAATCAACAACAGGCACGTACGTGTGTTTTGTCAAGCCACGGGTGTGTACTCTCTGGATGCACAAATGTGTGTCGGGAGAGGCATGGGTTCGACTACTCGGTTACGGAACAATGTTCGTGAAGTCACGTGGGTGTGGCATTACGGGGCACGTAAGAGCCTGGGCGAGTGCCACGTGAGGCACGTGGGTGCATGTACGTGTAGGCAAAGAAGTGAAGGCACCACGTTTGTGAAGTCACATGGTAGTGCTGAAGTGGAGCCTTTCTACAGGCATGTGGATGCAGGCACACGAGGCACTGAAGTGCAGGTTCTACAGGCACGTTGACGCAGGCACAGGAGGCCAGTGTTGTGTGAGGCGCGCGGATTTAAGCAGTGGATGCATGGAAATGAAGCCAACGCAGCCACGGACATGCTGCTTCTCGAGGCACGGGTATCAACCCTGTGGATGTAGTACAGGAGTGCGTTGGGAGAGGCATGTGTTAGAATGCTCGGTTAAAGAGGCATGGTTGTGAAGTCTCGGGAGCGACAAAGGCACGTACATGTGTTTTCTCATGTCACGGGTGTGCACTCTATGGATGCACAAACGTGTGGCTGTAGAGGCATGGGTCCGAGTGTTAGAATGCTTGGTTAAAGAGGTATGGTTGTGAAGTCTCGGGAGCGAAAAAGGCACGTACGTGTGTTTTCTCATGTCACGGGTGTGCACTCTATGGATGCACAAACGTGTGGCTGCAGAGGCATGGGTTCGAGTGTTAGAATGCTCGGTTAAAGAGGCATGGTTGTGAAGTCTCGGGAACGACAAAGGCACGTTGGTTCAGGCATGGAAGGTAGAAAAAGGTGAATCCACAACAGGTACGTACGTGTGTTTTCTTAAGTCACGGGTGTGCACTCTCTGGATGCACAAACCTGTGGCGGCAGAGGCATGGGTCCGACTACTTGGTTACAGAACCAAGGTTGTGAAGTGAGGTGGGTGTGGCACGACAGGCCCCGTAGGAGTCACGGCAAGTGTCATGCGAGGCACGTGGTTGTACGCACATGAGGCAGGGCTTAGAATGTACAGGAGGCACGGATTCTGGTACAGGGGGCACTGAAGTAAAAACAGTGCTGTGACGGACACGAGGCACTTAACTTGAAAATAGTTACAATCAAGGGACAACGGGCAGAGAAAATCTGGTGTAATTACCAAGTTTGAGCTCTCAGTATGCTCGAAGTATTTGGATCGTTTGAGGTACTATAGTTAGTGAAGTGGCAGGTGTAGTAGTTTTAAGCACATTTCGTGTGGTGAAAATTCCACAGCGGGGAGCAGTAGCATTTCTATTAAATGTCATGTGTACGGTACTTCAATTTTTGAGACAAGTTGATTTTGGATAGTGCAAAACTCTGTTTTTTGTGGTGGATAGGGTTGTTGTCCCTGGAGAATGGAATGTAATGGGATAGATTGTTATTTACATTCGATTGCTTGTGTTCGGCTTCTCGCTTCCATCGATCGATTCTGTCTGTTCGTTTTTTTTGTAATCTCTGCCGGCGGTGTTGAAGTCTTTGCTTCGTCGTCATCGGGTGGGTACTTTGTGTTGTTGGGCGCATCGTTTGACGGTGTGTATCTCGAAGTGGGTATGTGGTTGGCGAATCGTGGTGGCGGTTGTTTTGCGAGGGGAACTCTACTTTGAATTTGGTGTAATGAACCTATGAGGAGATCTTCTGTGACTGTGGAATGTTTCGAGATTTTGCTGTGGAAGAGAGGAAGGAAGAGAGTAGTGGAGGTGGGATAAATGGAAATGATGGAACCGTATGTAATCTTCGACGGTCTGATTTTAGTATCAAGATTTGTGTCACCTGTTTTTTTTCGCTATTGCATCTTAGTAGACGTGTGAGGCAGGGAACATCAGGCTCTACAAGCACCGACGTTGGAATTTTAGAGGCACTGGTATCAACTCTGTGCACAAATATGTGGTGGCAGGGGCATGCATCTGAAGACTTACTCAGAGAGTCACGGTTGTGAAGTCTTTAGAGTTACGAGCGTGTGTCGCTACGGGCATGTGAGAGTGATGCGTTGGGAAGTTTGGTAGTAGAGGCATCGGTGCGAATAGTACTCAGAGAGTATGGGTTGTGGGTCCACATGTGTGAAGTCTGTGCAGCATTGGTCGTGTGGTAGTAGCGGCGTGCACCGGGAAAGGTGTGAGCAATAACATTTGTTACGTGCTTAATCGGACGATTTGACAGTTGCTTTTTCCCGCCAACCACGAGCATTGCCACTCGGCGGTTGCCTCGATGCACAGCAATGACGAGCGCATGTCTTCCGCCCTCTCTACCACGACGAGGCCGCGTCCAACCGCCTCCTCCATGACCTAGACCTTGGTAGAAAAGGGTAACTGTGCTTCCATAGCCACTCAATTCCGAAAACACTATTGTTGTTCCATCTCAACTAGCATCTCCTCACAATCTCTGTGTGAAGGCGGCCATCGCTGGAGGAGCATAATGGCGGAGGAACCATCTGCCAAGCGTCCCCGTGGTGAGACGTCCGACCAGAGCACGGAGGTCGACGACGTTCAGGTCCCCGGTCAGAAGCACGACAACAAAGTGCACCTCAAGGAGGTTGAGATCCACGGCAAGGAAAAGCTGGATGTCGTATGCACCAGCAATCCTGAGGAAGCCGACAAGATGATCAGCAGGATCCTGAAGAGGGTCTGTGGCTTGTACCCTCACTACATCGGCGTTGATGTCGAGTATACCAGGGAGGACCAACCTCCGCAGAGGGCAGCGGTTCTACAGTTATGCATGGAGGAACTCTGTTTGGTATATCACATCACCGCGGCAACAAAATGGTGAACCATCCTATAGTTTCAACCTCTCCGTGCTTCTGTTTAATTATCTTTTCACCCGGAAATTTGATTAGATTGGTTTATTGAGTTGATGTATCAGTGAAGTTTCTGAAGTAGATGCAGCACAATAGATTTTGAACTTGACTCACCAGATCAGTTCATGTATTTGATGCACTAGATTAATTTATGGGTTTGATGTACGAGATTATTTTCTAAACTCGATGTTCTAGCGTATTTTCTGTTCTAGTGTATTTTCCATATTTCATGTTCTAGTGTAGTTCAGTTTCTTGAATTGATGTGTTAACGTGGCTAAGAAGTGGATAGGTAATTGGTTCAAGTGTAAATTCCAAAAATAAAAATAACATGTTGTGCTTGTATTTTATTTCTGAACTCTGCGTAGCAGTTTCTGAAATGTTTTCGTCCATGAATTATACATACTATATAAGCATGTACTTGATCGATACTTGATGAATCGACCTTAAATGTGCCATCCCCCTGCAGGCCCAAGAGCCTGCGCCCGTTCCTGAAGGAGGACAGGTTCTACACCTTTGCCAGCTTCAGTATTGAAGGTGAGAAAGAGATGCTGCGAAGTTCTGGTTTGGAGATCAACCCCGACAAGTACGTCAACATCCAGCGCAAATGGAGAGTTCCTTTCAAGGGAAGAAAGAGGTACCACTCTTTGGCTGATGTTGCAGGTAGCGTGATCCACCCATTCTACAAACAGATGAAGGATAAGATCAATAGAGTTGAAGACCATAAACTGTGGGGGATTAGCCCACTGCCAAATTACCTCATTGAGTATGCAGCGATAGATGCGTACGCAACCTACGAGTCGTGGAAGAGAATTGAAAACATCAGAGAAGGTCTGGAGAGTGCAAAAGAGGCAGAGAAGAATTATGACGATCCTTACTACATATACTAGTGACGACGAAAACATAGAAAACTGGTCGTGGAGTTGCTTGTGTTTATGCTTGTCCTTCCTATTGTATCAGGTTCGTAGTTTACTTCTGTTAGAATGAAGGAGTTTGTAATGTCATCTGTATCTGGTTAAACAAGTTTCCTTATGTCAAGTTGTAGTTTGTTTATGTGATTGAGCAAGTTATTTAGCTTACTAAGTACTATGTTTATTCAGCAATCATGTGATTTTGAAGTAGTAATGTTGCTTTTTTACTCTAAAAACAACAAAATGCAAAGCAGTCTTTTTGCGCTGAGTACACTTTAGTTGTCCACACAAGCGCGTCTTCTAGAGGAGTGGCAGGATTGGTATGGGCCGGAATACACAGTTAGAGAGGCACAGGTTTGCAGTCTTTAGAGTCACCGGCATGTGTTACTTCAGGGGCCGGAGGCACGTGGATGGGGTAACAGAGTTGAGCTCCTAATACATAGTTGCAGGGTCACGGTTTGGAAGTGAGTCAAGGTTGTGTGACGTCATGGGGCATGTAAGAGTCATGGAAAGTGTCATGTGAGAGAGGCACCTGGATCCAGGTACGCAAGGCACGGGATTGCGACTTCTTGATGCACGGGTATCAACGTTGTGGGTGCACAATAGTGTGGTCTGAGAGGCATGTGTTGGAATGCTCGGTTAGAGATGCACTGTTCTGACGTTTGTGAAGAGACATGGGCGTGGTACCGTGACCATGTAAGTGTCTCGTGGCGTGACCCATTAGGCACGTAGATGCAGTTACGGAAGGCACGGAGGTGAAGACCCAAGAGGCACAGAAGTGGGGTTTTTGTTGTTGCGAAAATTCAAAAGTATGATACCAGAGGCATGCTTCCGAATACGAATTTAGGGAGTCACAGTTGTGAAACCTCTAGAAAGTCACGCGTGTCTGGCATCACGGGCATGGAGTGGTGTGGGCCTTTGAGAGGCATTACTGGCTCTTAACCCTCTGGATGCATGGTGGTGTGGTCAGAGAGGCTTGCTTGCTAATACTGAGGTAGTAAGGCACCATTGTGGATGCACAGGTGTGAGGTCTCTAACGGCGGGAGTCGGTGGGACCACATGCATTTGTTTGAATACTCATTTAGAGAGTCATGTTTGTACTCACGCCAGTCTCATTCTGTAGGTTGGTGGCATTCGGCAGCACACGGTTTCAGAAAGGGGGAATGTTTGTGAAACATCAAAGTCACCGGTGGTCACGTGTGAGTAGTATGTAGAGTCACGGCGTGTCGACGTGACACACGTATGTCTAGGGACGGACTTGGGTGGTTTATGGGGCATGGTCATCAACCGCCTGGATTGATAGTTGGGGCATGGGCACCGGCTTGTGTTCGAATGCTTGGTTACTGAAGAATCAAGGAACTACATCAATAAAAATAGTCTGTTGCTTCATTATTACAGTACGATGTGCGGTTAAACCGTCTTCTGGTGTTTCGATGGAGCTAGGCTCGTTCGCTTATCAACAACTTTTTATTGCGTGATGTCGTCGTAGATCTTTCTAATCTCATCGCCCATTTCGCTGGGTTTGATTGTATTCTGATCGCTAAATACTAGCTTGCACAGTTGTTGTGCTTTCCATTGTTCCGTGCCATCCTATAAAAAGGTCAGTGAAAAAAAAGGAGAAAAAACACATCAGTATTAGGTCATGCAGTTGTATGATACCTAGAAGATTTGTTGCGAGTTTTAAGCGAAAACTTACGTCGAAATTATCAATCTCTTCGATGAAGTGGTTGCCATCAAAGAGATGCGCGAACCTTAGAACAGCAAATGGGGTTTCACCTTTGTTCACCTTTGGAACGCCCTGTAAAACTTCAACACCCCATCTTGTATTTTCCTTTTCGAATTTTTCACCCAGTAATATTTCGTATACTTCTTTAAACCTGGGAACCTGGGAATAGCATATTGTTTTTGTTTTTAGAGATACATGTAGTGTAATTTGTAAAACTGAAAGATGGCATTATTTACAATTCTTACCACTTTGTCTTTATGGTTGTGGTATTTGTGATGGTCCTTTTCTTTGATGGCTTCGTTGTTTTCCATGATAGCAATCTGCTTCATTAGTTTGCCATCATGCACGTGTCGATCACGTTGATTTTTAGGTATTCTTGTCTTCTCAATTCTTCAAGAGAGGTTTCTTCAGGTTCGATGATTTGAAGCTTCCTTTATATCTGTCGAGCACCAATAGTGTGTATCGGTCTTCCTTTTCAAATGGCATGAATACCTGTTGTACAAAAGTTTTATTGTTAGAGGAGAGTTTAGAATATAGTATTCTGTTTTGAAATGCTTATTTTTATTTTGTTGTATAATCAATGGTTCACGTTCTGTTTGAGTGCCGTCCTGGCTTACCGTCGTGTTTGTGGTGGCAACATCTTTTACAGAACAATGTTTCTTGTCTGATGGTGCGACCTTTTTCTTGTTGTTGTCTGACTCTCTCTGGAATGTTTTCTGCATGGTCTTCCAATGCATCGTGGCCCTTTGCTTCTTTGCTTGTGTCTGCGTGCGTGTCTTGTTGAGGTTTCTGTGTTGTCGTGTAAAAGCGTGGTTAAAAATTAATTAAATATGCTCGTTATTTTCATTGTAGTTTAGTGTCCGTTCCCTAAGAAAATACTCAAATGTTTAAGTGTGTCTTTGAACATTTTTTTTGTAGCTTCACCTTTCAGCCGTTTCTGCCGGTGCTGCCTCTTTGAGCTTTTCTTCTTTGAGTGGAGGTTTTTGGAGCTTTTATTCTTTGAGTGGAGGTTTTTGTAGCTCCTCTGGATCTTTTTCGTTTTGTTCTTCCGTGGTGTCGTCATTTTTGTCTTGTGGCTGTTGAGACATAGAGGTAGGTAAATGAGATTGCATTTGTGTCTTTGTTCACTCAAATATCTAATTTCCTTAAAAGCAGGTTATCTCACTTCACCTTTTCAGTCTTTTGCATCGACATTGGCATCTCTGTTATTTCTTGCTCGGACAGCGGAGGTTTTCTGGCTTGGTCTACGGCAGTTACGCTGTCCGTTATTGGAACAACATCTTCTGATTGTTCCATTCCCTTGTGTTGTTGTGTTTGTTGGTCTTGAATATTGGTCCTCTCCTCTGTTTCTTGCATCTATCGGAATGCACAAAAAGTAATTAAAATGTGTCTGTTTTTTATATGCTATAGAAAGAAGTTTCGTAGCTTGACCTCTACATTCAATCTCTCTTTTGCCGTTCTTGTCACTTCTTCTCTGTCTTCTGGAGTTTTTGTACATTGTCGAGCGGTAGCAGCACTTTCTATCGCTTCTTAAGGCACATCTTCTGCTTCATTTGTTTCTTTCTTCTATTCAGTCAAAAAATGTAAATAAAGTTTGGACTTCATCTGTGCATGCATAACTTTTTTTTAACGTAGTAGGAGCAGGTGCGTGTAGCTTTACCTCGTTGGTCTTCGATGCTGGTGGCATGTCTTCTCGGTTGTATTTGTCACATGAAGACTGCTGTTTGGTCGGCGTACTGGGTACCATTTTAGTCGCCATTTGCCCTTGTTTTTTGGTTTGTTCTGTTTGTACCCCTTGCTGTTCTTCCGGATGACCGTCCTCGTTTGTTTCCTGCGTTTCATGAAAAAAGGAAAAGCATGGTTCATTGCTTGTAATTCTTGTGTTACTGTGACAGGTTGTGCTGGGCAGTACATTTCTTATAAATTTTGGAAAAATGGTTCTTGTTGAATTTTACCTTTGTGCCGGTGGTTGGGATATCCGTTTCTGCGTCCACTTTTTCTTTGCTTTGTATACCAGCCTTGTGTGTGTCACCAGGTGCAGTGTCTGAGGCTTTCTCCCCTGTATCGGTCATCTGAAATGCTCTTGTGCTGGAGAGCTGTTCTATATCAACTTTCTGTTTTGCATGGGCATCCTCTTCTCTTTGTTGTGCTTGTAATAGCTGATAGATGAAACAATATGATTTGACGGCATTTGGGCGAGGTGGGTTTGGAAGTTTTACCTCTTCTTTGTTGTTTTCTTCTTGTTTTTGTGCCGTGCTGTTAACGGTCGATGCTAGATAAGCCCGTGCCTCGTTTGCGGGAGCGTTGATATGATACTTGTCCGGCTGAGTGTATATTTTGTTGCAGATTTGTCAGCTAACTCAAGACCATTTCTAGTTTAGAGAGAAGAGACTTTTTAGAAATAAGAGACTGATTTTTATTACTCACTTCTTTGCTGCCTCCGATCATGTTCGTCTCTTGTAGTGCTCATGTTGATGCTTTTTAGGGAGCATCATCTGTTGTTGGGTTGCTTGTTCTATTGCTTCCATCCTCTTGCTCGGTGTTCTTGACGACATGCTGCTGTTGGCCTTTATGTTTCGGTGGCGTTCTCTTGCCGTGTCCCTGACAGAATTGAAGACAAATTTTTTAAGTTCAAGTTTGAAAGCATCGCTTTCAAGTTACATGGATGATGTATTTGTTCTCATTTACCTGTTTTTCATCGTGATTATCTGCTTCTGCAGCTACTTTTCTACCTTGTTCTTGCTGTTCTTCGGCACTTGCTGTATTGGTTGATACATGCTCTTTGCTTTGCTCTTTTTGCACCTTGTTATGTTCTTTTGTCTCCCTCTGGCTAATTCTCGAGGTTTGTGTTCTTGATTTTGTTATTATTTTCTTCCTTTCATGTTTGTTTTGTTGGTCTTCTTCTTCCTTCTTCCTTTTTCTCCTCGCTCCTGGTTCTGCTGTGGCTACGACTTCTTTCGTGTGGTTGCCATGTACAAGTGTAGTTTTGGCTCCTGTGTCTGCTCCATCCTGCAACTTCAGCGACGGCTCTTCTGGTAAGCTCACTGTGCAAACAATGTCCTGAAATTTTCTAAGTTGTTTGAGAGAATCAATCAGGGCCGTTGTTTGTTGCACCACTGAGTTCTTCATGTTTTCGTCTAATACCTCCTCTTGTTCGCTGCATTGGTGTCCAGGCCCGGTCTTTATTCTCGGTATCTGTTTTTTTTTCGTCGAGTACTTGTTTCAATGTTTCTTCTATCCTTGTGAATATTTCATATGATCCTGTGCTGGTGCCTGTGACTGATTGCTTGCTTCCACTCGTGCTGACATGTGCTTTGTCCCGGCGCTTGGTTGGGGTGGTAGTAGCTTGGTCGTTTGCTGGTGCTCCTATTGTTGTGCTGGTATCATCTATAATGAATGCGAAGGTGTTGCTGTGTTGGCATAGAAGATCCTCTCTTCTGTTCCTTTCCATGTCTGCATTGTTTCGGCAGAATGGAGTTGGTTAGACTGGAAACCATTTTTATAAGGTATCATGCATATATATTCAATAGGGCTATACCTTTATCTTGCCAAATTCATAGTCATCTAGTCGTGCTTTTCCGTCCTTTTTCATGTCTGCCATAGCTATTTTCTTTAGGTCACTCTCTCTTAGGTGGTTTGCTCACGATAATGATGTCTTGTCCATTGTCTTTGCAATCTTGCGCATTTCTATTGTGTCGGTCGGCAGCAGCAGGGAGTCGAGGTACATTATTACTGGTCCCTGTGCCAAACCATTGTGATGCTTTTTTTCTTTTCTTCCTGAGGCAACAACCTGTGCTTCTGCCATATCTTGGCTCCTTCCTTAATACTTTCGACGATTACCTCGCAGAAATCCATCTTTGCCATTTCTGGATAGTTCAAGTCCTTGACCATAATGGCTTGTTTGCTGAAGGTAGGGGAGGTTGTTCCATAGACAACGTTGTGGAAAAAAATAAGGAAAAATATTTTAACTGGTTTCCTGTTTGATTGTTCTTCATTTACTTTCACCAAGTTTCATAGTTCTTTAAATAGATCATCGTGATGGAAATCCATTTTCTTGAGGCCAAGTTCTGTGATCAGTTCTTTCACTGAAGTTGGGCTCTTCTCTGGCCTTGGTGCTGACTTTTCCATGCCGTTTGGGTATCCAAACACCTTGTGTATAACTTCCCTAGAAATATTGATTACTTTCAGCTGATCAGCGTCATCGAATGTTATTGTCATGCTTTCTGTGTCCAGGTTGTCGTAGATGTGTGCTGCAAGCGGTTTGCATATGGAGCACTTTATTTGGCATTCCTCTATGCTTCCAAACCCTGCCGTCCTAACATCTTGCCGGTGACGTTCTTTTAGTAATTTCCATGCTCTATTGACCTGATCAAATGCTGCTCCTACCTTGATTTCGCATTTGTCCTTATTTGTTGTTGCCTCATGTTCATTATCCGTTGGTGCTGCCAATTCTTTTCCACTTGTCTTCATCCTCTTTGTCCGCTTCTGTCTTGGTTTTCCCTGTGTAGAAAAAGAGTGTTTTGTTATAGAGGATGGTTTGGTTTTCATGGGTGTAAAGCAGTAGGAAAAATCTGTAGAGAAATTGTGTTTTACATCATTGCTGATGTCCTCTGCAGCGCCACCGTTTTCCCCTGCGGCGTCATCGCCCTCTGCACGAATGAGGTCATCATCATGTTTTGTGTCATCGTCGTCGGCGGCAGCATCATGCTCTGACTCTTTGCTAGCATCATCCTCGCCTTCTTCAAACCGTTGTCTTTTGTTTTTCTTCTTGGTTTTAGTTAGTTCATTCTTGACCCCTGTAACTGCTGGCGGGAGCACCATTAGAGGTCTTGGCTGCTGCTGCTGCAAGGTAGCACTGTCGCTGATGAGTTGATTTTTGTCCTTTGTCTTTTGTCTTTTTGTTCTAGGAGGAATGACAGTCTTGGTATCTGATGGCCTCTCTTTTTGTAGCTCCCTGCTCGAAGTTGGTGCTGGCACTTGCTCGGGTGCTTCGTTGTCCATGTTCCGCTTCGTTCGTTTTTCTGATGGGTCAGGAGAGATGAGTGGTTTTTCTGGATATGCACTGTTAAGTTCAGACAAAATCGTTTCAATATCTCCTCCTGCACAACCGTCACCTGCACGATGATTATGTAACAAAATGATTACGTAGCAAAATCGAGATAAATGTGATATAGTTTTCAAACCATGTCTTCCACGACTGCACAAAAAGAACCTGAAACTTAATCTACATAGATAGATAAGATAGCCCTTTTGTTTCATTTCCTAAGCTAAAAAGGCGATCAATCCATTGTTTTCTTGTTATATCAAGTTTTCTTCCTAACTCTTGGTTTGGCCAAAGAGTGATGGAAATTAGGGTCAGGTGTGAGCAGTATGGCTGCTGTCAAGTCCATATCAGTGAAGGGAGGTCTTTTTTTATATTGAAAAAACACTACAAATGATATTCTGTAAATATAATTGTAAGGTTTAGAGGGTAAGATAAAATGTTCTTGAATGAATAATGATACACATAGTGTGTGAAAATTTTCATCAAAGTGTAGTTCCCAAGATTGTGTGGGCGTAAGTGGTTAACTTACTGCTGCTGCTACATAGTTTTTGTTATATGGTTTGTGTGAGCCTTTTATAGTACCTTGCTGCACGGCAGGATGTTCCGTAGGTACCCTGTTTTCCTTATTACCATTCCTTGTTGCGTAAAAATGCCCATGCGTTAGCAGCAGTAGAAGCAAAATTTAATTTCATAGCAAAAAGAGGAGATGCATCCCGTGGACACAAAAAACGGCACTCCCGGAGAGGCACAGATTGATTCACGCTATAAGCACACATCTAGATCTATTATTGGAGCACGGATGTTGATATGAGAGAGGCACATAATTTGAAACAGATACAATCAACGGATATATAGAATCTTCTGTAAATAGCAGGTTTTGAATTTAAGGATGCTCTCATGGTTTGAATATAGAGCGGTGTCCTAGATAGTTCTGGCATGCACAATACGTTTTAGGCAAATATCTTGCAAGCAGATTTCTGTGGCGGATAGTTGTAGCATCCTATTGCACTCGTGTCTACCTTATTTCAATTTTGCTACAAAAGTCTAAACAGACTTTTTGGAAACGCGGTTTTGTGTGGCGGTTAGGGTTCATGTCCGTCAAAAAGGGGAAAACCTCTTTGATCGAACTATGGTAATGGAATGTAATGGATTAATATTTTTTTACCTTCATTGCTTGTGAGGGATTTGGCGCATCCACCGGCTGCTTTTTCTCCCTGCTCTCTGTTGGTACCTCCGTCGCGAGCAGGGGTCGTCGCCGTTAGTCGCCGCCGCCGGGAGAGGTTTTTTATGCTTTCGCGGGCACCCACCGACTGTCTGTATCTCGAAGTGGATGGTGGCTGGTGTGTGAGGCGAATGCGATTTGGATTTTTGGTTGGTCTACTGGATTGGACAATGCGGGCAGTAGGAGAGAGGAGGGTGTTCGAGAGAGGGGAACTGGTGGAGTGTTCGAGATTTTCGATGCGAAAGCAAAAGGAAGAAAGGAGTGGAGGGAGAGAGGGCAATGGTCCAACCGTCACGAATCTTCGACCGTCCGGTTTCACATCAAGATTGGTGTAACTTTCTATGGGCTTCGATGCGCGAGCGTTTTTTTTATTTTAGTGTGGTGGCATCGACGTGGGCATGGTTTGGTGTCACCCAGAGTCACGTTCGTGCCTGCGCGTGTTGCAGACGTTTTCTATGATGTGCCTACGTCTGTTTGGACATCAAGATCAGTGAAACTTTCTGTGTACTTCCATGAACTTGTTTTTTGCTTGCCATCTTAACTGTTAGTCGGTGGGATGTTAGCATTTTTTTGATTTTAGTGTTTTTGTGTGATCCACAGGGGCATGGCTTGGCGTTACTCAGAGTTACGTTCATGTTTTTTTGTTTTCCAAACGATTCTGCTCGCCAGTTCATTTGGAGAGGCATGGACATGAACTCATGGGAAGCATGTTAACGCATTGGTCAGAGTCAAGTTACCACGGTTGTATGCTTTTGTTATTTCCAAATGATTCTGCTCGCTTGTTCTCTTGGAGAGGAATGGATATGAAAACGGCGGGGGCTAGTATTGTTATTAGCCAGAGTCATGTTTGTCCATGAGTGTGTTACATGCATTTTCTCTGGCGTGTCACTATGAGGTGCGTGGAAGTGAAGCCGAGTTGGCACTGTGTTGCCAATGCAACAGGCACACTACTGGCGCTGTGTATGGAAATGTTTTCCTTCCTTTTTGTGGAGAGTTGCGGTGGTGCGTTCCAGGGAGGCACTGTTTGTTATTAGAGAGAGCCACATTGCATGGTTCTTTGTGTTCCAAACGATTCCGCTCGCCAGTTCATTTGGAGAGGCATGGACATGAACTCATGGAAAGCATGTTAACGCATTGGTCAGAGTCAAGTTACCACGGTTGTATGCTTTTGGTATTTCTGAATGATTCCGCTCGCTCGTTCTCTTGGAGAGGAATGGATGTGAAAACGGCGGGGGCAAGTATTGTTATTAGCGAGAGTCACGTTTGTCCACGCGTGTGTTACATGCATTTTCTCTGGCGAGTCACTGTGAGGTGCGTGGAAGTGAAGCCGAGTTGGCACTGTGTTGCCAATGCAACAGGCACACTACTGGCGCTGTGTATGGAAATGTTTTCCTTCCTTTTTTGTGGAGAGTTGCGGTGGTGCGTTCCAGGGAGGCACTATTTGTTATTAGAGAGAGTCACGTTGCATGGTTCTTTGTGTTCCAAACGATTCCGCTCGCTAGTTCATTTGGAGAGGCATGGACATGAACTCATGGAAAGCATGTTAACGCATTGGTCTGAGTCAAGTTACCATGGTTGTATGCTTTTGGTATTTCCGAATGATTCCGCTCACTCGTTCTCTTGGAGAGGAATGGATGTGAAAACGGCGGGGGCAAGTATTGTTATTAGCGAGAGTCACGTTTGTCCACGCATGTGTTACATGCATTTTCTCTGGCGAGACACTGTGAGGTGCGTGGAAGTGAAGCCGAGTTGGCACTGTGTTGCTAATGCCACAGGCAGACTACTGACGCTTTCTATGGAAATGTTTTCCTTGTCGACTCGTTCCTTTTCTGTGGAGAGTCGCGGTTGTGCGTTGCCGGGAGGCACTGTTTGTTATTAAAGAGCGTCACATTCGTGCCTGCGTGTGTTACAGACGTTTTCACTAAGGTGTCACCTCGAGAAGCATGCAAGTTAATTCGTGGATATAGTAAGATTTTGATATAAATACCATTTCAAAAAATGGCAATGTATAATAGTATGAATTTGACAGTAATTTCTCCGGAATACAGTCAGACGTATACAGTAAGTTAACTGTGTTTGAGATGTTTTTTATTGAATATGTACGGACCATTTGAAAGAATTTGAGTGGTTGTAGTGTGGACGAACGCACGGGGAGACGAAATGATAGTACTTGTGTTTCCCAGGCGTCTAGAGTTCGAGGTATTTAAGAGAGATTGTGAGAATTCGAGGCGTCGGTTACTCGTTTGACCATCTGACCGGTGTGCATGTGTTATAAAAAGGTACCTACTCATGGAACACTCCGCATCCAAAATTCTCCAGAGACAGGCACCTCTTTCTATCTTGTAGCTCCTTGCTTGTGCCATGGCAGGTAAGAGGGGTTCTGGGTGTTCAAGCAACCACGCAGCGAGGACCAAAGCTGCGGAAAGAAGGGAGAGGTCCCGCCGCTATGCTGTAGCGGCGGCAGGGATATCTGCTAGGTCTTGAGCTTGTGTTGGTTTTCCCTGAAGAGGAAGGGATGATGCAGCAGAGTAGCGTAAGTATTTTCCTCAGTTTTTGAGAACCAAGGTATCAATCAGGTAGGAGCCCACGCTCAAGTCCCTCGTACCTGCACAAAGCGATAGCTACTCGCAACCAACGTGATTAGGGGTTGTCAATCCCTTCACGGTCACTTAAGAGAGTGAGATCTGATAGATATAATATTTTTGGTATTTTTGGTATAAAGATGCAAAGTAAAAAGTAAGGCAAAGTAAAAAAGCAAAGCAAGATTAAAGTGATGGAGATTGATATGATGAGAATAGACCCGGGGGCCATAGGTTTCACTAGTGGCTTCTCTCAAGAGCATAAGTATTCTACGGTGGGTGAACAAATTACTGTTGAGCAATTAACAGAATTGAGCATAGTTATGAGAATATCTAGGCATGATCATGTATATAGGCATCACGTCCGTGACAAGTAGATTGAAACAATTCTGCATCTACTACTATTACTCCACTCATCGACCGCTATCCAGCATGCATCTAGAGTATTAAGTTAAAAACAGAGTAACGCCTTAAGCAAGATGACATGATGTAGAGAGATAAATTCATGCAACGATACAATACGTGCCTTGCTACCCCTTCTGTCACTGGGTAAGGACACCGCAAGATCGAACCCAAAGCTAAACACTTCTCCCATGGCAAGAACTACCAATCTAGTTGGCCAAACCAAACGGATAATTCGATGAGACTTGTAAAGATAACCAATCATACATAAAAGAATTCAGAGAAGATTCAAATATTATTCATAGATAGACTTGATCATAAACCCACAATTCATCGGTCTCAACAAACACACCGCAAAAAGAAGATTACATCGAATAGATCTCCACAAGAGAGGGGGAGAACTTTGTATTGAGATTCAAAGAGAGAGAAGAAGCCATCTAGCTACTAACTATGGACCCGAAGGTCTTAGGTAAACTACTCACACTTCATCGGAGGGGCTAGGATGATGTAGAAGCCCTCCGTGATGACGGCCCTCTTCCGGCGGAGCTCCGGAACAGGCCCCAAGATGGGATCTCGTGGATACAGAAAGTTGCGGCGGTGGAATTAGGTTTTTGGCTCCTGTTCTGATCGTTTGGGGGTACGTGTGTATATATAGGAGGAAGAAGTACGCCGGAGGAGCAACGAGGGGCCCACGAGGCAGGGGGCGCACCCCCACCATCGTGCCACCCTCGTGACCGCCTCTTTTGTTCCTTGGAGCAGGGTCCAAGTCTCCTGGATCATGTTTGGTGATAAAATCACGTTCCCGAAGATTTTATTCCATTTGAACTCCGTTTGATATTCTGTTTCTTCGAAACACTGAAATAGGCAAAAAACAGCAATTCTGGGCTGGGCCTCCGGTTAATAGGTTAGTCCCAAAAATAATATAAAAGTGGAAAATAAAGCCCAATATAGTCCAAAACAGTAGATAATATAGCATGGAGCAATCAGAAATTATAGATACGTTGGAGACGTATCAAGGCATCCCCAAGCTTAATTCCTGCTCGTCCTCGAGTAGGTAAAAGATAAAAAGAGAATTTTTGATGCGGAGTGCTACTTGGCATAATTATGCAAATATTCTTAATTGTGGTATGAATATTCATATTAGAAAGATTCAAGACAAAAGTTTATATTGACAACAAAATAATAATACTTCAAGCATACTACCAAAGCAATTATGTCTTCTCAAAATAACATGGCCAAAGAAAGTTATCCCTACAAAATCATATAGTCTGGCTATGCCCATCTTCACCACACAAAGTATTTAAATCATGCACAACCCCGATGACAAGCCAAGCAATTGTTTCATACTTTTGATGTTCTCAAACTTTTTCAATCTTCACGCAATATATGAGCGTGAGCCATGGATATAGCACTATAGGTGGAATAGAATGGTGGTTGTGGAGAAGACAAAAAGGAGAAGATAGTCTCACATCAACTAGGCGTATCAACGGGCTATGGAGATGCCCATCAATAGATATCAATGTGAGTGAGTAGGGATTGCCATGCAACGAATGCACTGATTTATAAAGCTATGAAAGTCAACAAAAGAAACTAGTGGGTGCATCCAACTCGCTTGCTCACGAAGACCTAGGGCATTTGAGGAAGCCCATCATTGGAATATACAAGCCAAGTTCTATAATGAAAAATTCCCACTAGTATATGAAAGTGACAACATATGAGACTCTCTATATGAAGAACATGGTGCTACTTTGAAGCACAATATATGAGACTCGCTATATCATGGTGCTACTTTGAAGCACAAGTGTGGAAAAGGATAGTAGCATTGCCCCTTTTTATTTTTATTTTTTTTTTGGGCCTTCTTTTTTTCTTTGGCCTTTCTCCCTTTTTTATTGGGACAATGCTCTATTGAATGATGATCATCACACTTTTATTTATTTACAACTCAATGATTACAACTCGATTCTAAAACAAAGTATGACTCTATATGGATGCCTCCGGCGGTGTACCGGGATATGCAATGAATCAAGAGTGACAAGTATGAAAAATTATGAACGGTGGCTTTGCCACAAATACTATGTCAACTACATGATCATGCTAAGCAATATGACAATGATGAATATGTCATGATGAACTAGATGGTGGAAAGTTGCATGGCAATATATCTCGGAATGGCTATGGAAATGCCATAATAGGTAGGTATGGTGGCTGTTTTGAGGAAGGTATATGGTAGGTGTATGATACCGGCGAAAGTGCGCGGTATTAGAGAGGCTAGCAAAGGTGGAAGGGTGAGAGTGCGTATAATCCATGGACTCAACATTAGTCATAAAGAACTCATATACTTATTGCAAAAATCTAGAAGTTATCAAAGCAAAGTATTACGCGCATGCTCCTAGGGGGATAGATTGGTAGGAAAAGACCATCGCTCGTCCCCGACCGCCACTCATAAGGAAGACAATCAATAAATAAATCATGCTCCGACTTCATCACATAACGGTTCACCATACGTGCATGCTACGGGAATCACAAACTTAACACAAGTATTCTTTAAATTCACAACTACTCAACTAGCATGACTTTAATATTATCACCTCCATATCTCAAAACAATTATCATGCTTCAATCTTTTCTTAGTATTCAACACACTCAAAAGAAAGTTTCACAAATCTTGAATACCAAGCATATTATTATTAAGGCAAATTACCATGCTATTAAGAGACTCTCAAAATAATTTAAGTGAAGCATGAGAGATCAATAGTCTAATAAGCACATAGATGCAAAATTATACTCAAAAGATATAAGTGAAGCACATAGAGCAAAATTAACTAGCTCAAAGAGATATAAGTGAAGCACATAGAGTATTCTATCAAATTTTAATTCATGTATGGCTCTATCAAAAGGTGTGTACAGTAATACAAGACGCTCCAAGCAAAACACATATCATGTTGGTGAATAAAAATATAGCTCCAAGTAAATTACCGATGGAAATGACGAAAGAGGGGATGCCCAAGCTTTGACTTTTTGGTGTCTTGGATTATCTTTGGGGGCCATGGGCATCCCCAAGCTTAGGCTCTTGCCACTCCTTGTTCCATGATCCATCAAAAAAATTCACCCAAAACTTGAAAACTTCACAACACAAAACTCAAAATAGAAAACTCGTGAGCTCCGTTAGCAAAAGAAAACAAAAGACCACTTCAAGGATACTGTAATGAACTATTTATTTATTTATATTGGTGTTAAACCTACTGTATTCCAACTTCTCTATGGATTATAAACTATTTTACTAGCCATAGATTCATCAAAATAAGCAAACAACATACGAAAAACAGAATCTGTCAAAAACAGAACAGTCTGTAGTAATCTGTAGCTAGCGCAAGATCTGGAACCCCAAAAAATCTAAAATAAATTGCTGGACGTGAGGAATTTATCTATTAATCATCTGCAAAAGGAATTAACTAAATATCAATCTTCAAATAAAAATGACAGCAGTTCTCGTGAGCGCTAAAGTTTCTATTTTTTACAGCAAGTTTAACAAGACTTTCCCCAAGTCTTCCCAACGGTTCTACTTGGCATGTCCTGAGTCTTCGGGTTCATCGTCGCGGCGTTTTTGCAAAACACTCCCTCAAATTTTTAGTAATTAACCCGCACTCCAGATTTAAGTTAGTAGTAATAAGTAAAAAAAATGATTCGTTCTCACCCGAACGGACGGACGCAATGCCCGGTCTCTGCCTGCCCCAATCCCGACTCCAGGCCGTCGTCCCCAACACACCATGAGGACGAAGATGGCGGCGGCGCTGGTCCGGGCCTCCGGGGGGATCGGACCTCCTACGCCTGCCCGATCCTCCTACTTCTCCTCGCGCTGCTCCTCGCTGTCCCCGCTCGCGGCCATCTCCAACGCCTCCTCCCAATCTTTGTTGCTTCAGTTTTTTTGCTTCTGCTTGCTTGCTTGCTATGCTCTTGAAGTTGTGTGGCCTGTAAGATGAAGCAGTTACTACAATTGGTGAATGGTCTAGCTGTTGCTTATCCCTTTTCTGTTTCTGACTTTGAATTGATTGTGTTTGTTGTAGTGTCTGCACCACCGCCGAATGCATGTTCCGGCAGTCCACGCATCGATCACTTGCAAATTAAAAAGGCATGAACGCACTAAACAGAAATTCTGTGTAGATGATTCTTGTATATGGCAGTGGCACACGCGCTGGTTGATGAAGCCGCTGGGCCGGAAGGACCTCTCATTGCCATGCTAATGAGTATCACGACGAACATGGCCCCCACCTCAATGCCTCCCTGTCGGCGGTGAGGTCTGGCCGGATCTGTACGACCCGCAATATTAGTAAAGAAAAAGAATAGCTTGATCGTTCTATGACTGTCGTGGATAGGTAATTTGCATCAGAGGTCTATAGGATCTCCGCCATTAGTTTCCCATTAGAAAATTGAGTTACTAAATTAAGGAAGATGTCCAAAGAGAGGTAATTGATGGCATGATATGCATCAGAAGATCCTCATCACTGAAGTAGTACTCCACCAGTCCACCTACAGTTTTGGAACATATAAACACGGCATCAAAGTGCTACCTGGCACCAAATAAAGAGTTCAGGTCAGGGTGTTATACTGCAGCTAAGCAGTATAGTCTGAATTTCTAAGTTTGAGGAGGATTTCAGTGTTTCTAAAGAAAGGGACAAGGATCAGGGCTATAAGATTGTTGAAAGACTCAGAGACATGTACCATGAATCGGGTACAGTATGCTTTCTACCCGTCTTTTCCTTATATTGACTAAACCTTAGTAAATAACTATTTCCAGTTTTCTCATGTAACCTGAACTGCTGCTGGTTTAAATTTCAGTTCCGCAAGCTGCGGCACACATGGTCTGCCTCCGTGTCGTCCTACCTGCTTTAGGGCCCTCTACTTCTTCCCCCAAGATTGCCATTATGATTAACAAATATGACAAGAGCAATTTAATTGGTGACACATCATATTTATTCTGCAACTGCATGTGAATTCTCATCTTGCGCCTACCTCTTTTGCTTACCAGGTTGCAAAATTTCATTAACTTATTTGTCGAAGTATCCTGCAAAATCATTTCTCTTATGGGAATTAGCCTATTGTATTGATCTAACAAGGTCCACTTCAACCTACGTAACAATTATGCAGTGAAGATGGAGAGCTTTAGGCAAAAAAAGAAAGAAAAAAAACTAGCACGTGATCTATGGAGAATAATTTTGACAGCAACTCCAACTGTAAGATTCCTGAAGTTATTTCTATGAAAGTTTGTAAGTTTTCTTGATATGTATGTACACTGACATATATCGCAATTAATGTTGGCAGATGCAATGGAGTACACTTGATGCGATCAATTCTGGTGTGTGTGTGTGTGGCAATGACGTATGAATAACGACAGAAACAATGACGTATGAATAACGACAGAAAAATATGCCTGAGGAGTATGGGTATGTAGTAACATTTCTCTGTTATTTTCGGAACAACTTGGAATATCTTATTGGTAGTTTATATACAAAGTCATTTTGATAATTATCATGCTGCAAACCTACATAATTTTCTATATTAATCATGTCGTGCTAAAATATAAAAGTTATAGCTTCAATAAATTGATAAAATACAGATTTGGGCTTTACATATTTATTGAATATATATTTACATATGAATACGTCGTTACAGTCGGACTCTAGCGAGCAGCAGTGGTTGTTATACCCGACCAGGTAACTTGCTACTGTTGGTGAAACTCTCTTGTGCAGAAACGCCGATCTTGAAATCTTGATCCTACTTATAGGCCGTATTGCAAGCAATGTACTCATGTTTTACTGAACATATAGGTAACATGAAATTTTGATCTTCTCCCATCACTAAAAGTTGTGTTTTAAACTTGCAAAAGCATTGCTAAGCCTATTCAATCATTTCTATTTTACCCTAGATTTCACTCCATACCATAATTGAGATACAAATGGGCGTTACTGATGTCGAGGAGAAGAGTTAGAAGCTCTTGGATTGAGAATGTGAGATTTATATAGGTTCAGTAGAACAAAAAGTTTCAGATTCTCTACTCCAGATACAACGGGAGACCTCTGATGTCATAGTTGGCACGGACATTTAGCAATAAATTTGTGCCTGCCTGGACATTATTACTATTAAACTATGAATAATGATTTTTGCAACTGTAGGAGAATTTCTTTGCCGCATCACAAGAAAAACAATTTGAAACAGAAAAGTGTACTGAACCTTCTAATTATTGTATGAACTTGCTTCACTTAATTTAAGAAGTACACATACTGCTAGCATTTGCATCACATCGGGCAGCCTATTATCGAGAGATCTGACTTCATCAGGATTGCGGGTTCGTGACTTAATCCTGATTGGGTATGCTGGCTGCCCGTACAGGATTAACACGCCTATATGCGGCGACCCGCGGCTACTCCTCCCAGCCCCGGATATGCTCTTCCGCCACCTGCGACCCGCAGCTCCAATGATCCACGACAAGGGATGACGACCAACTCGGCTGCCCCTCCCTTGTGCAGCTCCCTCTGAGGCAGTAGCAGCTTTCGCACGAGGCCACTACGGTGCCACCTATGCTGTCCTGAAGTTCCCTCAGATTCGACAGTTTCAGTTTCGTCAGATTTAGTTTCATCAGATTCAGAAAATTCAGTTCATCAGTTTCATCAAAGTTTCAGTTGTCAGTTAATTTGTCAGGCACGTTGGCACTCGCGCACGTCGTCTGCTTCCTCACATCACTCGCTCACATAGCGCACCTGCCGATCCAAACAACGGCTTGGTCAGGGATCGGACTGGACCAGACGGTGTCCACCATGACCTCAAGGCGATGCCCGAGTCCTAGTGCGTGTAAGTTACACCAGCCTTTGATTTATATATCCACCGTCCACTGATCAGTGACCTGAAAAGGTTGGGCGCTCTGAGCTAGCACATAAGCTGATTGATGAGATGGATTGAAATGCTTTTGATTTGTTAGGCCGTCAATATTCCAAACTGAAGTCCAAGGAAGAACGATCAGGAACAGCAGGTAAGAAGACCATGAGTTAGTTGTCTTACAGGCATGCACATGCACAAGGTGCTGATACATAGTTGCAGATTTCCAATGGATGCTGGTATTGTCGGCTGACACCTCCGGGGCTGTACATCATGATGGTTACCAAGACACGACAATGATCTCAATGCTACAAACCTGAATGGAATACCATAACTGCAGACCTGATCACAATGCTACAGACTTGAATGAAATACCATGATTGCAGGCCTTTGCTGATTTGCGTTTTCCATTGATCTTCAGTGCACTAAAGAATAGTGAAATCTTGGCATCTAATTCATTTTGCAGGCTATGCTTTTAACTCAATGAAAATGTGCATTGTTAGTTGACCTTATTGTCTGTTTGTAGCTAATTGGGAGACAAACATGGGCAATGAGCAGCTTTTTTGATGACAGTGCAATCAAGGACTCACATATTCACTGATGAATCTACCTCTATTTGGTACTGTGTATATACCTGAAAATAGTAGCATCGGCTTTGCATATTTATTTTCTGAATCAGCAACACTGTACTAGGTTCTTCATCGGCAATGTACATAGTGATGCTTAACTGCCGGTTTGAATTATTGGATGCATCTGTTGTGAGACATTCATGTGTTGTCATAGTGACTTGCCTGCGCTCATTGTTGATCGCTAAGAAGTGAGTTGGTCCAGAGATTGCAGCTGAGATGGAGCTCAGCAGGACAACTAGACATGCACAGCTTGGTATTAGTCTTATCTAAAATTTTACATATAAGTTCTTTCCTAGATTCAAGTACATTATATCATTATTTTGCAGGTGTTATCCACAGAGGAGATCACATTTCCAGTCCAGTCATAAATTATTATAATTATTTTACTCATGTTCATACTAAATTTGAAACGGGTCAATCCACAAGCTTCTGATCCTCGGTTCATTTTTGAACTATATCCATGTGTTCTATCAAGGATCATTTTGGCACATATGGAAAAGACAAGCAATTTTGTTACCAGAATTATCATATTTGTAAGGTCAATCACCCATGGGTTCTGCACTTCACTAGAAATAATTTGTACCCTTGACCTGATAAGATGTTGTTGTATTATGAATTATTCATAGTATGAGACCAAATTTCTTGTTTTAGTTTCATACAATTTTTTGTTCTTTGATAAATGGAGATTGTCATTGTCTTCCGTTTGCATGCCAGAATTTAGCGGTTCATTGTAATAGTTATTTGGCTTGATATTTATCTATTTAGATGCGTGGGTTCAAGGATATTAATATCCCGTTGCAACGCCTCCTTGGGTGGCAACGTTCTGATGTTGCCGTGCCATGCAGTCAGATGTTTTGAGTTCGGTGTTTAGGTGGACAGGGTAACTAGCACTTTCTTCATAGCGAAACATGGGGGTTGTGCTTGCATATATATTTCTTAGAAAAATTGAGTGCATGCTAAAAAAAATTCTCTTCCGTTGCAACGCACGGGCGTTTGTGCTAGTAAAAATAAAAGAGACGAGCTCCAGTTTGCATGTCGGTGGTTGACTTGCAACTAGAATAAAAAAAGTAAAACGGTGAACCCAGTTAGGAGTACACTTGCAAGAAAGACCAAAATGGTTTGGGCCCAGATGCATGTCGGTGATCAACTTGCAACTAGAACAAGAATAATAAAAAGACAGAAGGTTCTTACATGTTAGGGTTAGACTTGCAAACAAAAAATAAAAACAAGAAATGGGTCGTTGCCCATCATTGTACTGTTTAGAAACTTGGCCGGGTCGCCTCTACTCCCAAGACAAAGAGCAATGGGATAGAGAGAGCCAAGAGACAGAACCAACGAGCTAGCGGTCAACTCATCTCTTCAACTTATACAGACAACTCTTCTCTTCAACTACAACATAGCGAAAAAAGACGATGAAAAACAGCCCAAAAAAGAAAGACGCACGGTATGATGGGACGTAAAATGAACAACAGACGAGCGACACTTGATGCACGGGACAAAACAACCCCGATCAAAGAATTGCATACAATTTATAGGGACAAATCAAATGAACTGAAACTTAGATGAGCCATCACACACATCTATATGAGTAGCAATTTTGATACATGATTTACTATTCCATGGACATGTTGCATAGATGAATACAAATCAAAACAACGAAAAAAATGCATGACCAATCATACGGTATATACACACACAAAGGAGGTGCCTGCACACATCATCTGATATATACACATATTATAGTGTCGCAAGGGGGAGAAAAGAAATGAAAAGAAGACAAAAAAGTATCTAACAAACTGCAACAAACTGCAATGCATCGAGACAATACAACAATAGACAAAAAATTAAAAAAATACAGAAATGAAAGGCATCTCACGCTAGCACACACATGGGCTAGCCTATGCTGGCACGCCGCATGCACATCCTGTGCGGGCTGCGTGAGCGCACCCTATAAATCGCCAGATCGTACAATCAAAGCGAACAAATCGTCAGATCATATGTGCACGAATTTTGAAAACAAAACAAATCCAACAATGAGGAATTTATATGTGAGATAGCTATTTCACATCTAGATGTGAAATAGCAAATCCGCTTATGTTTAAGTTAGAGATTAGGAGTCAGAGATAGGATTGGTTTAAACCATGTACGACTTGTCCCCTACTCCAAGTCTCTCTCTCATATCATACTCTATATATATTCCACACCTGGGTCAGATCAATACAACGACAATATTCATCCATCCTATAATTCTACATGGTATCAGAGCACCGAGCTAGATTCCACACCATGCACATGGCGGACGTCTATCGAACCGACGCATCGAACCTGCATCAAGCTACCGATCTGCAACTACACTGACACCTCCCGTGCCGAACGACATCGAGCAGTACGACTACGCCAGGCTACGAGCCAACATACTTCTTTGACACGACACGACATTGACACCCCGTTGCCATGAGGGACGCCTCCAAGCGACAAATCATCATCAACACGCCGCTGCAGTGTCAAGCCGACACTTCATCGCCAAGGCCTTCATCAACGTGGTCTTCACCAACATCATCGTTGACACACCGCTCGCTGCCTCGTCCACAAGATGGACAACTAGTGTCCTCTGACAGATTTTTCTGCAAGATGCGACCTCGACGACGGCAATGACCGCGCCATGACGATGGCATCGACCGCGTCATCCACGATGGCACGACTACATCGACACAGTGTCACTATAGTGACAACCCTACATTGCCACACGGTTCTGGCAAAACTAATGTGTGCTCGATGGTCTTCCTCTGGTCTTGGCCAAACCGGTGGACTCATCGCCGATGGCACCCTCTCACATCCGCAAGGTGCATCGTCCACGACTTCAGCTCCATCATAACACATTTTTTGCACCTCCGGCTTTGTGTGGCTTCATCATCCACAACGACCACACCATCGACCATAACTACCTCGACCACGGTTACATCACCATGATCGGCTACCTTGACATTGACATTAATGGCTACGTCTACAACAACACATCAGCAACCACTCCAGTCAACAATGTCCACGTCATCACTAGCGTCCACGCCACTCCCGCTGTGACTGCGGGAGGGAATAGAGGAGAAGGCAGGAAGGCACCAAAAGGGGACGCGGTCACCGCCCTCGGCGCCGACCCATTAGAGGCACAGTTGATGATGGTGTAGCGGAGAAGACGATGGAAGTACAAGAGTTCAAATTCAGTCGTGATCGTCCGCTTCATTCCCACTACGACTGAGGGGGAATGTTAGAAGTATAATTATGTTTAAGTTAGAGATTAGGAGTCAGAGATAGGATTGGTTTAAACCATGTACGACTTGTCCCCTACTCCAAGTCTCTCTCTCATATTGTACTCTATATATATTCCACACCTGGGTCAGATCAATACAACAACAATATTCATCCATCCTATAATTTCTACAAGCGCATCTATTTCTGTATACCCACTGGTTTGCAGACCAAAAGGTTTGCACTCACGTAGCAGGATCCCTCGCAAGAGAAACAGCTGCTGCCGTCGCCGCCTAGGGTTCATCCCACGCCGTCATTGTCACCTAGGATTCCTCCCGCGCTGCCATCTCCGCCTCCCTCCTTTCTTTTGTTTGGCAGCTACGTCGACAACTAGCGGAGTAGGGGCCCGACCTCTTCGTTGTTTTCTTAGTGGTAAGGTGACGGCACAATGACATGCTAGAATAAGGTCTTCTTGGTCTCTTCATACCTACGGTTGTCAATGAAAGGGCCTGTGTTTGGAGGGCTGCCCCTACTCACATATTTGTACACTACAAAAAAAGACACATCCGTGACATTTTGGGCCGAACGAATTTTTTTGTCATACTTATGACACTTTTATGAAGATAATTGTGACAAAACCCGGTCATCATAGATGTGGTGGGCTCCTACTTCTATGACAAAAAATCATGACAGAATGGGCTTTTCGTCCTGGGTGGGCCGGAGACGCAACTGCATGACATTCTTTGGGCCGTCCATGATGGAGAAAACCGTGGTAGAAGCGAGGGCGCAGAAAATATCGGGGAGTTCCCGGTACGGTGGGTGGTCGGGGGCTGAGCGATGCGCGTTTCTCTCATACGTACGCGTGTGTGTGCGAGGCGTTGCGCTCTAACTGAACCCGAGCAATCGATCGATGGCTGTTAAATGAACCCGATCGAGCGATTCCTTCGCTGCTGCTGCTAACGGAAGCCGATCGATGCTGCCTCTGGATGAACAGTGAGCGTTGTTGGGGGGTTTGGATGAACAGTTCCCGGTGGCGGTTGGATGAATAGGAACCCGTGGTAGTAGAGGCCGTTGCCGCTGGATGAACAGTACCCCGATGAATCGAGCCGGTGGATGAACAGGACCCCGTGGAGGGCTGGATGAACAGGACCCCGTGGAGGGCTGGTTGAACAGGACCCCATGGAGGGCTGGTTGAACAGTAGCCGATGGAGGGCTGGTTGAACAGCAGCCGGTGGAGGGCTGGATGAACAGTAGCCCGTGGAGTGGTGGTTGAACAGGACCCCGTGGAGAGGGCTGGTTGAATAGTAGCCGGTTGAGGATGGATGAACAGAAGCCCGTGGATGAACAGTCGCAAGTGGAGGTTGGAGGAGGTCGACGGTGGATGAACAGTAGCCCGTGGAGGCTGGAGGAGGTCGACGGTGGAGATAAATAGTATCCCGTGGAGTCCCGTTTTGCGGTACGCCACACCCCTCCCGATGAACATGACCCCCGTTTCGATCGTAGCGCTCTAACACAAGTCTGTTTCCTCCGTTTTGTGGTACGCCACACCCCTCCCGGTCAACAGGACCCCGTTTCGACCGTAGAAGGTCCAACATAAGTCCGTTTCCTCCGTTTTGCGGTACGCCAGACCCCTCCCGATGAACAGGATCCCATTTCGACCGTGGCCGGTCGAACACCAGGCCGTTTCCTCCGTTTTGCGATACGCCAGGCCTCGTTTTCATCGGTTGTTCCATCCAAGCCGGTTGGCTCCCGATGAACAACACGCGTCACGTTGCCTCCCGATGAACACAAGCATTCCGTTGCCTCCCCATGAACACGAGACGACGCAGTTTCTTCGTTCCGACCCAGCCATGTACACATGCCCTGGCCGTACGTATGCGCGAGAAGGCGTTAGAGACCCCGCCCGTATGTACGTACGTGGCCGTATTTTCTTTCTTGCACCCTGGCTGCTGTACGTACGTGTACATGCTACGTGCGCGCCTCTACTATGACATGTGCCCTTCCTTGCACGACCACGGTTCATCGCTGCAGCCTGCAGACAGACGATCGACCAGTATGTACGTACACGTTCGCGACCAGAATGACAACGATACGTACGCTTCGACGCTGTGGGTCCCGACTGTTAGGCATTTCCTTGCGTGCGAAGATGTAGCTGGTGGGTCCTAGCAGTCAGGGGCAAATCATTTTTTCCGTAATATGGACGCACTGATACGTCTCCAACGTATCGATAATTTATGAAGTATTCATGCCAAGTTTACAATAGTTTTATATGATTTTTGTATGATTTCATTAGATCTAACCCGGACTGACGCTGTTTTCAGCAGAACTATCGTGGTGTTGTTTTTGTGCAGAAATAAAAGTTCTCGGAATGCGATGAAAATCAACGGAGAATTTTTCTGGAAACTATAAAAAATACTGGAACAGAAATCTACCGGAGGGGAGCCCCGTGGGCCCCACGAGGGTGGGGGGCGCGCCACTATGCTTCGTGGACTACCCGTGGCCCCCCTGACTTGTTCTCGACGCCAACCTCTCCTATAAATACCCAAACCTCCAGAAATTAACCTAGATCAAAACTTCCGTCGCCGCAAGCCTTTGTAGCCACGAGAAATCAATCTAGGCCCTCTCTGGCACCCTGCCGGAGGGGGCCATCATCACCGGAGGGTATGGAGGAGGATCCCGGAGGGGCCATCATCGCCATGAAGGCCAAGATCCAGAGCGAGAACCTCTCCCCATCCAGGGGGGAGGCCATGGAGGAGGAAGCACAAAGGGGAGAACCTCTCCTCCTCTCTCTTGGTGGCGCCGGAGTGCCATCGGGAGGGGAATCATCGCCGCGGAGATCATCTTTATCAACATCACCATCACCATCACCATCCTCATCTCTTTTACGCGGTCCACTCTCCCGCACCCCGCTATAATCCCTACTTGAACATGGTGCTTTATGCCACATATTATGATCCAATGATGTGTTGCTATCCTATGATGTTTTGAGTAGATATCCTTTGTCTTTGGGTTGATTGATGATCTAGAATGGTATGAGTTGTATGCTTTATTTTGGTGCTGTCCTATTGTGCCCTCCGTATCGCGCAAGCATGAGGGATTCCTGCAGTAGTGTTGCAATACGTTCATGATTCTCTTATAGTGGGTTGCTTGAGTGACAGAAGCATAAACCCGAGTAAGGGGGTTGTTGCGTATGGGATAAAGGGTACTTGATGCTTTCATGCTATGGTTGGGTTTCACCTTAATGATCTTTAGTAGTTTTGGATGCTTGCTAGAGTTCCAATCATAAGTGAATATGATCCAGGAAGAGAATGTATGTTAGCTTATGCTCCCTCATATGAAATTGCAATGACGACCACCGGTCTTGTTAACGATTGCCTAGGATAATTGCGCACACCGACCCATCATTATTCCACACTCGCTATTTATAATATTTAGTAATATATTCTAACTTTATGATAACAACGCCTACTTTTATATTTTAGCTCTCTGATATCATGCAAAGGTATCCTCTTCATACCCACAACATAGTTTTATTTCTCGTTTCTAGTTGGAAGCAAACGTTCGGTGTACATAGAGTCGTATCAGTGGCAGATAGGACTTGAGAGAATATTGATATTACCTTTAGGTCCTTGTGGGTTCGACACTCCATACTTTTCACTTCCACCTTTGGGAATTGCTACGATGATTCCCTGCACTTGGGGATTATCAAGCTCTTTTCTGGCGCCGTTGCCGGGGAGCAATAGCGTGGGGTTGATATTCTCGTGTGTGCTTGTTTTCTTTCTTCACTTAGTAGATTTTGTTTTTCCTTTTTGTTTCTGTTTAGTTGTGGGTGAAATATACAATTTTTTTTAAAATAATGGAAATACAAAAAAATTACTCGCCACTCATACCTAAAAAGTTTTTCAATGTAAAATTTTTCATGGAAGCTTCTCTGAAAACAATTATCCCCTTGTATATATCCATTGTATAATAAAAATAATGTGCCAAGCTTCGGTTTTAGGATGATTAGATTGCTTGTTTACTATGTGCAGTAAAAAACAGAAACTTTGTCTATAACGCGTGATTTTACATTTTTTTACTAGAAAGTCAAATGGGTTCGAAATTTTTTGCACATTACTTATGTACAAATTGTTAAATTGTCATATATTTGTAGAATTTTTTGGAGTTACAGAAGTAGACTAAACTTCCAGATTACTACAGACTGTCCTGTTTTTGACAGATTCATTTTTCTATGTGTTGATCGCTTATTTCGATGAATCTATGGGTAGTATCGGGGGGGTATGAACCATGGTGAAGTTGGAATACAGTATGTATAGTTCTAATATGAAATTGGAATGAGTTTGCAACAGTACCTAAAGGTAGTGATTTGCTTTATTATACTAACGGATCTCACAAAGTTTTTGTTAAAGTTTTGTGTGGATGAAGTGTTCGAAGTACGAGGAGTTACCGATGTGAGAAGAATAAGGAGAGGCAAGAGCTCAAGCTTGGGGATGCCCAAGGGAAACCAAGTAAATATTCTATGGATACTCAAGCATCTAAGCTTGGGGATGCCCTGGTTGGCATCCCATCTTTCTTCTTCAACAATTATCGGTATACCTCGGTTTTTGTTTTGTTCACATGATTTGTGTCCTTTGTGTTTTTTTGTTTTTCCTTTAAGAACTATGCTAGTATGAGATAGCCCTTTATTGATTTATAGAACACTTCATGTGCTTCACTTATATCTTTTAAGTATGATCTTATAGAATTGCTCTCTGTGCTTCACTTAAATCTTTTGAGTATGGTTTTATAGAATGGTTCGTGTGCTTCACTTATATATTTTGGGCTTGGATATTGGTTAGTCTATATTAATTGTAGGATGCTCCATGAACTTCACTTATATCTTTTGGAGTATGAATAGTACTATCATCTAAAGTGGATTTAGAAGAAGTTTGCTCCTACTATTCCGAATGAGAAGAATTTTGCTTATGTGAAGACTAGTAAAATTTGTATGCTTGTAGATCATGAACAAAATGCTTTATGTGCTGGTTATATTGTTGAAATCATTCATGATTCTACTGAAAATTATTATGAGGGAGGAATACATGCTTGTAGGAGTTGCAATAATATCAAGTTTCCTCTCTATGTGCTTAAAGTTTTGAAGTTATACTTGTTTTGCCTTCCTATGCTAGTTGATTCTTGTTCCCATAAATTGTGTGCTCACAAAATCCCTAAGCATAGGAAGTGGTTAGGTTCGAATGTGCTAGTCATATTTTTCATGATGCTCTCTTTATGTTTCAATTCTTATCTTTTATGTGAGCATCATTGAAATCATCATGCCTAGCTAAAAGGCATTAAAGAAAAGCGCTTGTTGGGAGACAACCCAATATTTAACCTTACTGTTTTTGTGTGTTCTCATGATTAAGCTACTGTATTAATCATGTATTATAACTTTTTTCAATAAAATGCCAAGTAAGACCTTTGGGAAGACTTGGGTGAAAGTTAATGTGATCTTGCTGTAAAAAACAGAAACTTTGAGCTCACGAAATTAGCTGTCATTTTTTTACAGAAGAGTGCGATTGAGTTGATTCTATTTTCAGAAGATTAATAGACAAATTCCTCACGTCCATCAATTTATTTCATAATTTTTGGAGTAGCAGAATTATGGTTGGTGTTCATATCATTATAGACTGTTCTGTTTCTGACAGATTCTGTTTTCATTGCATAGTTTGCTTGTTTTCTAGTTTCTATGGCTTATATTTCTCAATATAAATTGTTGAAATGATATGGTAAAGTAGGCATTGTGTGAGAAAAATTATGAATCTTGTCTTTGATAGTACCAAAGTGAATGGTTTACTCTTTATCATACTAACCTATCTCACGAAGTTCCATTAAGTTTTGTGTGATTGAAGTTTTCAAGCTTTGGGTGAGATATCGACATGAGGAGAATAAGGAGTGGAAAGACCCTAAGCTTGGGGATTCCCAAGGCACCCCAAGGTAATATTCAAGGAAGACTCAAGCGCCTAAGCTTGGGGATGCCCCGGAAGTCATCCCCTCTTTCGTCTTCAAAACTATCAGTATACCTTACTCGGAGCTATATTTTTATTCGTCACGTGATATGTGTTTGGCTTGGAGCGTATTTTCAATTTTACTTGATGTTTGAATAAAATCATTGGATCTGAAATCTTGAATTAAAAAGAATCCTCACATGGCTAGTTAATTATTTGACTACTCAGTGTTCTTCACTTATATCTTCTTGGAGTAGTTTGTCATTTACTCACGTGCTTCACATATATCCTACGAGTAAATGGTTGAATGAATTGAATATCATAAATCTGAATTTATATATGTTTCATATGCTTACAACATGGGGAGTAATGACTTCACACATAATAAGTATAGGTAGTAAACTTATTGGAAGTTAGCAAACGCAGAATTGGTCACTTGAACAATTCATGAAAGAATATTGAAGGAAGAGAGATTTCTCATATAAATATACTAATATTGGACATATTTTGTAATTGTGAGCACTCATTAAAATATGACATGCTAAAAAGTTGATGTTGGACAAGGAAGACAACTTAATGGGTTATGTTTTCCTATATTCGAAACGTTATATTGTCTTGGATCATCCAACATGTTGAGCTTGCCTTTCCCCCTCATGCTAGCCAAATTCTTTGCACCAAGTAGAAATACTACTTGTGCTTCTGAATATCCTTAAACCCAGTTTTTCTATGAGAGTCCACCATATCTTCCTATGGATTGAGTAAGATCCTTCCAGTAAGTTGTCATTGTTGCAAGCAATAAAAATTGCTCTCTAAATATGTATGATCTATTAGTATGGAGAAAATAAGCTTTATACGATCTTGTGATGTGGAAGAAATAAAAGCGATAGACTGCATAATAAAGGTCCATATCACAAGTGGCAATATAAAGTGACGTTCTTTTGCACTAAGATTTCGTGCATCCAACCATAAAAACACATGACAACCTCTGCTTCCCTCTGTGAAGGGCCTATCTTTTATTTTTGTCCTATACTTTATACAAGAGTCATGGTGGTCATCACCTTTCCTTTTTACACCTTTTCCTTTGGCAAGCACTTTGTGTTGGAGCGATCCAGATATATATATATATATATATATATCACTGGATGTAGGTTTTCATAAATTATTATTGTTGACATTACCCTTGAGGTAAAAGGTTGGGAGGCGAAACTATAAGCCCCTTCTTTCTCTGTGTCCGATTAAAATTTTGAACCCATAAATATCACATGAGTGTTAGCAATTGTGAAATATTAAATGATAGTTGAGTATGTGGAGTTTGCTGAATCGAAGCTCTTACATAGACCCTTCCCGAAAATAAGATGAATTGCAATTGTTTGACGACTAAGAGCATGGTTTGTTAGTTTTCAAGAAAGTTTATGATCTATACTTTAACATGTGAATAGCTTGTTACTTGATCATGAGAAGTTTTATGAGTTGAGCTACTGTTATGATATATAATGATGCTATAAAAAGTGATTGAAACTATCATTGATCAAATTTAAGCACTTGCTAGAATTCACACTTCATAAATTATTTCTTTTATCATTTACCTACTCGAGGACGAGCAGGAATAAAGCTTGGGGATGCTGATACGTCTCCAACGTATCGATAATTTATGAAGTATTCATGCCAAGTTTACAATTGTTTTATATGATTTTGGTGTGATTTGATTAAAACTAACCCGGACTGACGCTGTTTTCAGCAGAACTACCGTGGTGTTGTTTTTGTGCAGAAATAAAAGTTCTCGGAATGCGATAAAAATCAACGGAGATTTTTTTTGGAAAATATAAAAAATACTGGAACAAAAATCTACCGGAGGGGAGTCCCGTGGGCCCCATGAGGGTGGGGGGCGCCCCCCTGTGCCTCGTGGACTACCCGTGGGGCCCCCTGATTTATTCTCGAGGCCAACCTCTCCTATAAATACCCAAACCTCCAGAAATTAACCTAGATCGGAAGTTCCGCCGCCGCAAGCCTCTGTAGCCACGAGAAATCAATCTAGGCCCTCTTTGGCACCCTGCTGGAGGGGTCCATCATCACCGGAGGCTATGGAGGAGGATCTCGGAGGGGCCATCATCGTCATGAAGGCCAAGATCGAGAGGGAGAACCTCTACCCGTCCTGGGGGGAGGCCATGGAGGAGGAAGCACAAGGGGGAGAACCTCCCCTCCTCTCTCTCGGTGGCGCCGGAGTGCCATCGGGAGGGGAATCATCACCGCGGTGATCGTCTTCATCAACATCACCATCATCATCACCATCCTCATCTCTTTTACACGGTCCACTCTCCCACACCCTGCTGTAATCCCTACTTGAACATTGTGCTTTATGCCACATATTATGATCCAATGATGTGTTGCTATCCTATGATGTTTTGAGTAGATATCCTTTTTCTTTGGGTTGATTGTTGATCTAGATTGGTATGAGTTGTATGTTTTATTTTGGTGTTGTCCTATTCTGCCCTTCGTGTCGCCCAAGCGTGAGGGATTCCCGCTGTAGGGTGTTGAAAGACGTTCATGATTCGCTTATAGTGGGTTGCTTGAGTGGCAGATGCATAAACCTGAGTAAGGGGGTTGTTGCGTATGGGATAAAGGGGACTTGATGCTTTAATGCTATGGTTGGGTTTTCCCTTAATGATCTTTAGTAGTTGCGGATGCTTGCTAGAGTTCCAATCATAAGTGCATATGATCCAAGAAGAGAAAGTATGTTAGCTTATGCCTCTCCCTCATATGAAATTGCAATGACGACCACCGGTCTTGTTAATGATTGCCTAGGATAATTCCGCACACCGACCCATCATTATTCCACACTCGCTATTTATAATATTTAGTAATATATTCTAAATTTATGATAACAGCACCTTCCGATGTATTCGTGAACATTTTGTGCAGTTCCCATTGAAATCAAGCTGAGCACCCCTGTTTGCATAAATACAAAAAAGTGATTAGTATAAAGCAAATTGTACTATGAATTTACACTTTAAACAGTCAACCTACATGATCCATGTAGAGCACACATTTAAAAAATGGGACTCACCGGAAGGAATCGTAAAACAACATTGTACTGTCCATCACAGCAACAAAGATGGAGATCCGTGAGTCCTTCTGAGCTAAAGTTAGTTTGTTCTTGTGGGCAATAATGTAACCATCCTTCAACTGCTCCCTTCTTAAGAAGAGAGGCTTGGCTTCTTTATCCTGGCATAATCGGAACTACGCACTTCACGTACTCCATATTCTTCTTCTTCAGAGGATGATCCTGTTGTGCAAACACAAGAGAACAACTAAATTCTAGCATCCCTGTTTGCTCGAAAAAAGGAAAGGAAATATTTAAAACAACACAGATGAAGCACTTCTCAAGGACAATACCACTTTCTCATGACAGTATCTAAACAGTAACACAACACCAATAGAGATGATAAAGCTCAGTCATATGGATGAAATCCGTGGGCGAGTACCAACCTTTGTCAGGAGGCTTATTGTGTAGTTGCGGATGCTTGCTAGAGTTCCAATCATAAGTGCATATGATCCAAGAAGAGAAAGAATGTTAGCTTATGCCTCTCCCTCATATGAAATTGCAATGACGACCACCGGTCTTGTTAATGATTGCCTAGGATAATTCCGCACACCGACCCATCATTATTCCACACTCGCTATTTATAATATTTAGTTATATATTCTAACTTTATGATAACAACACCTACTTTTATATGTTAGCTCTGTGATATCATGCAAAGTTATCCTCTTCATACCCACAACGTAGTTTTATTTCTCGTTTCTAGTTGGAAGCAAATGTTCGGTGTACGTAGAGTCGTATCAGTGGCAGATAGGACTTGAGAGAATATTGATCTTACCTTTAGCTACTTGTGGGTTCAACACTCCATACTTATCACTTCCACCTTTGGGAATTTCTATGATGATTCCCTGCACTTGGGGATTATCACGCACTTCCTTGCATGCGAAGATGTAGCTGTTGGGTCCCAGCAGTCAGGGGGAAATGTTTTTTTCGCAAAATACGGTGGCCCATCTGGTGGGTCCCAGCTATCAGGTGGAGGAATCATTATTTTCCACGTAATAAGGAGGCAGTTCCTTGCTGCGACTATGGACCCAACTGTCAGCCTCTCCACGTACAGTACTCTTCCGATGGAAGTCGGTCGTAGACCACATTGACCACGCCACACCGAGAGCACCATGGCGGTGGGCGACGGTGAGGCCTAGGAAGGGGACGATGCGGAGCCGCGGAAGACGCGTGTGACACCCACGATGCGGCTATATCTCGCACGTGTTGGAGCACGACTTAGAGGCATAACCGCATTGTAGGCATGTCGCAAGAGGGGTAATCTTTACACATCCCATGTACTGAATAAGAAAGGGATACATAGTTGGCTTACAATCGCCACTTCACACAATAACATAAATATAACATTACAACAACCAGAATACAATCAAGGTCCGACTACGGAACCAAAAGGAAAGACAACCCCTAATGCAACAGATCCCCGATCGCCCCGACTTGGCTCCACTACTGATCAACTAGAAATGAAACAACACAATGAACGAGATCTTCATCGAGCTCCTCCTTGAGCTCGGTTGCATCACCTACACGGTACCATCGGCACCTGCAAACTTGTTTTGGAAGTAATCTGTGAGTCACGGGGACTCAGCAATCTCACACCCTCGCGATCAAGACTATTTAAGCTTATGGGTAGGGAAAAGGTATGAGGTGGAGCTGCAGCAAGCACTAGCATATATGGTGGCTAACATACACAAATGAGAGTGAGAAGAGAAGGCAAAGCACGTTCAGGAATCTATGATCAAGAAGTGATCCAAGTCTACTTATGTTCAAGCATAACTCCAACACCGTGTACTTCCCGGACTCCGCCGGAAAGAGACCATCACGGCTACACACGCGATTGATGCATTTTAATTATGTTAAGTGTCAAGTTCTCTACAACCGGACATTAACAAATTCCCATCTGCCCATAACCGCGGGCACGGCTTTCGAAAGTTCAAAACCCTACAGGGGTGTCCCAACTTAGCCCAACACAAGCTCTCACGGTCAACGAAGGATATTCGTTCTCCCAAGAAGACCTGATCAGGCTCGGAATCCCGGTTACAAGACATTTCGACAATGGTAAAACAAGACCAGCGAAGCCACCCAGATGTGCCGACACATCCCGATAGGAGCTGCACATATCTCGTTCTCAGGGCACACCGGATGAGCAAGACGTCGGGTTGGCATAAACCCTGGTTGCCCAGGGGGCGCCGGACATCGCTCAGGTTGGACCAACACTTAGAGAAGCACTGGCCCGGGGGGGTTAAAATAAAGATGACCCTTGAGTCTGCAGAACCCAAGGGAAAAAGGCTAGGTGGCAAATGGTAAAACCAAGGTTGGGCCTTGCTGGAGGAGTTTTATTCAAGGCGAACTGTCAAGGGGTTCCCATTATAACCCAACCGTGTAAGGAACGCAAAATCAAGAAACATAACACCGGTATGACGGAAACTAGGGCGGCAAGAGTGGAACAAAAACCAGGAATAAGGCCGAGCCTTCCACCCTTTACCAAGTATATAGATGCATTAATTAAAATAAGAGATATTGTGATATCCCAACAAAAATCATGTTCCAACAAGGAACAAACTCCATCTTCACCTGCAACTAGCAACGCTATAAGAGGGGCTGAGCAAAGTGGTAACATAGCCAAACAACGGTTTGCTAGGACAAGGTGGGTTAGAGGTTTGACATGGCAATATGGGAGGCATGATATAGCAAGTGCTAGGTATCGCAACATAGGCATAGCAATAGAGCGAGCAACTAGCAAGCAAAGATAGAAGTGATTTCGAGGGTATGGTCATCTTTCCTGCAAAGTTCTCCGAGAAGACGAAAAGCTTGATCCTCGTAAACAAACTCAATGGGTACCACGAACACGAACTCGTCTCCCGGCTCTACCCAAGGCAAGAACACAAGCAAAGGAAACAACAATCAACCACGGTGCAATGCGCAAGCAACATGGTGCAAAACATGGCATGATATGCGGGATGTTAAATGCAATGTATATGCGAGCTCCGAAAGGAAAAAAATTGAATCAGGCCTCAACTTGGCAAACCAAGAGTGCCGCTGAAAAGATGAGTTGATTTTGATCGAAATCGATATAAAGATCACCGGAATCGGATGCACGGTTTGCAAATGGCAAGCAAAACAATAATGGCACTAATCTGCGATTAACAACACGATGCTATCTAAAATGCAACAAGAAACTAAGCTACTGCACTCCAACATAGCAACAAATCACATGGCAGTGATATACTCAAGATGCTTGACAAAAGATGAACACTGAGCTATGGCTAAAACACACAAGAGCATGTTCAAACAAGCATGGCAAAAGTGCAAAAGATAACAGCATCTCAGATTTAGTGAAAATAACATGTCAGGAATTAACATCAGGAAGCAATGTTTAGAGCAAGATAACAACATGCTACAAGAACATATCATGGCAAAGCAAGGCATGTCATGAAACTACTCAAAGAATATAACAAAAGTCCCTTACTAACCATAAGCCAAAAGGGATCAGAAGATACAATGGCAACCATGTGAACATAGCAAGTTTCGTTAACAGATTCAGACTTATAGCAGAAAACTGGACGTATGCATAGTTTGACGTGCATCACAGAAGCTTGATACAAATTAAGTACTACAGCAGAAGACGGATGTAAGAGCTTATCTGGCTAACGCATTAGCAGTAATGGATCAACTACCACAACCTTTGCAAAATTTTAAGATGTAAAAATCTGCCAGAACATTTGAGCAAGTAGAGCAGGATGAGTCTTGCTTAGGTTATCATCAGGCAACAAAGTGATGACGTTAGAGATAACAAATCTCAAAATCTATTATGTACATGCTCCAAGAGCATTGCATTGTAGCAAGAATTACATGGCTAATTATCAGATATAGAAACAGCAAAAGATAGTGTAAATGCTTAGTCCTGAATCAGCAAATTCACTTCCTACTTTGAGCTGTGCTTGTCACACATGGTTCACGATATACATGGCATACACCGTAGTGTTGGAATTATACAAACACTGTAGTTTGCTTATGCAGACAATTAATCATGGCAATAATGACAATGCTAGGTTTAGAACAGAACTAATCATTAGCACTCTTGCAACACATTTAGGCATCAGATGACAACTCAAATATATATGTGTGAATGGAATTATGAGGATGATATCAGTATAGAACATTCGATTGCTACACGCCAAACAGAGTATGGGCAGATTATCGATGAACAGGAGCTAAATGTGCTAATGAGACTATAGGAATTCACCATCATCTCCGTAGGGTGGCGCGGCACGGAAGAATGCACGCGGAATTGCGAATGGCTGGTCGGGAGGAAGGGCGGCCATGGAGGTCGGGCGGCCTAGTGTGAAGCTCGGCCGGATCTGGCCGCTACCCTGCCGGATGGCCGTTGCCAAAATGGGGGCGGGGCGGGCGCGAGTTCCCGGCGGCTCGCGGTCGAACTGGGGCGCGGCGGGGACACGGGCGCGGCTTACCGGCGACTGAAGTCGTCGTGGAGGCGGGGTTCTGGCTTGGAGGAGCGGGGCGCTTGCTGGCGCTCGGGCTGGGCGGTTCGCGCCCGCGCGCGTGGTTCGATTCCCCAGCGCCGTGGGCGCGAGTGGGCGCGTGCGTGATGGCGCTGATGTGGCTCGGTTGCTGCTGGGAAAGTGACGTCGGCGTTTTCCTGTTGGGGAGGTGAGATGGCCGGTGGACATGTCCGTCGTAGATAAGTGTCCTAGGCGCCGACGTTTATATGTATTTTGATTTTCGATGGAAGCACACTATACGTATATTACAATACTATATTATATATAGGTAGAGGGAGCTAGGAGACTCCAAATTGAGCACGGTTTTCGGCCACGCGATCGTGATTGAATGACCGAGATGATGGAGGGGGTTTAGGTGGGTTTTGGGCCACTTTGGAAGGGTGTTGGGCTGCAACACACACGAGGCCTTTACGGTTCCTCGGTTAACCGTTGGAGTATTAAACGAAGTCCAAATGGCACGAAACTTGACAGGCGGTCTACCGGTGGTATCCAAGGCCTCTTGGCAAGTCTCGGTCCAATCCGAGAACGTTTAACACCCGCACACAAAAAGAGACAAAAGGGGACGCTGGAGGACATAGGAGCGCCGGATTGCGAAATGGACAACGGGAAAAAAGCTCGGATGCATGAGACGAACATGTATGCATATGCAATGCACATGATGACATGATATGAAATGCATGACATGCAAGAAAATGACAAGGCAACAACAGCGAATAACTAGAAGACACCTGGCGCAACGATCTCGGGGCGTCACAACACTCCACCACTACGAGAGAATCTCGACCCGAGATCTAGGATGGCACTGGGGAAAAACGGAAGAGGAAGGGGAAAAGGTAAAGCTAAGTTGCTTCTTTGACAAATGAGTGAAACCAAAGAACCTTGAGAGGTTAAACCATTTTGAGAAAAGAAAACAATGGAGATGATCGAAGTTGAAAACACTCCGTTAGAAAAGAGAAACATTACGATAACCTTGTAGGTTGAAAGACAAAAGAAAAGGATTGCAATGGACAAGAAGTACATGCAAACACTCCGGTAGAAATGAGATGTACAAGGATCGATAAAGATCAATTATGACAACACTCCGGTTAAAATAAGATATAGAAGGAATAAGAATGATATAATTTGGACAACATTGTAAGACCCCGAGAATCATGCTACAGTAAGCTCATGCCTAATGATGCCATGTCATCATAATTATTTTGCTAATCATGAGCTTGTTCCAAATCAAACTCAAACTCAAATTCAAATTCCAAAAACAAGTCAAATTATTATTTCTTCAAACTGACAAGGAAAAATGTTCGATGGGTTGAAAATATTCCCTAACTATTTTTCATGTAGGAGCCAACCTCTTTTGAATATTTAAAGTGGCCCTAACCTATTTAAAACTAAATCATCAGTATTTATTTGAACCATTTCAACTTAAACAAATAGTTAAGCTATTCAAAATAATTTGGAACTTTGTGTGCCACTTCAAAACCTTGCCTAGTATTTATGTGCTAAGTGGCACATTTAAGTGTACTCATTTATTAGATCAACAAAAATACAAAACTGTAAAGAAAAGCAAAACAGAAAAATAAATATTGAAAAAAGGAAAAGGCCTATCTACTACTGTGCACTTATAGCCCATTGCTACAGTGCACAGCCCAGCCCACCAACCAGCCATCTCCTTCCTCTCTGTACAGAAGCCATGGCGTGGAGGCCATCCGCGGCCACCACGGCTCGATGGCCGCCACGCACGCGATAGTGCCACCCCTCGTCCTATAAGTCCGTCCTCCGAAAACCCTAGATCGGGCTCTTTCATTCCCCCCTTGTTCCCTCTTTGCCCCCTTCCTCTGCAGCTCGAATTTGAGCTCGAAGAAATTGCAATCACCGCTGCCACACCGTCGTTGTCGTGGCCACCGACGTCTCCGACGTGCGGGAGCACGTCCAGGAGGTCCGCCGCGGCCGGATTCGTCCATCCCGGGGACCAGCTCAAGACGGGACACCCTCGAGCGGACGTCGTCTTCATCTTCCTCGTCTGGTCGTCACAACCTCGCCGTTGTTGCGTTTGCTTCGGCGCCTCCCTCACCACCCCGACCTCACCGCCGAACTCATTTTGAGCCCCTCCCTCGGATCCTCCTTTTCCCCCCTTCGATTTCGACACCGTAGGCCGCCGCCACCGTCATGCCCGAACTCCCATGTAAGCAGACATGTTTGCAACTGTTGCTCTGCGTCCCTGCGCTGCTGTTGCTCGCCTTCTGTTGTTGCTGTTCGCTCGCTGCCGCCCCGTGCCCGTCCTGCTGCTGCAACCCGCCTGCCTGTGCCCCTGCAGCCGCCGCTCACGGTCGAGTTAACCGGTACCCTGCCCACCGCGGTTGCTGGCCCTGGCCATGGCATGGCCGACGATGTCGTGCCCTGCAAACTACTGCTACTACTTTCGCGCTCCTCCCCTGCTGCCGCTGCTGAACCCTGTCGTTGCCGCTGCAGCTCTGCTGCTTCTGCCTCGCGACCGCCTACGGCCGCCCGTGCTTGCCTCGGTCGTGCCCGTTGCCGACTGCGCGTGGCCTCGCTTGCGCTGTTGCTTCGCCTCGCTTCTGCTCATGCTGCGCCGTGCCCGCTTGCTGCCCGCCCGCTCCTGCGGCCGCTCCTGCGGCTGCAATTCGCTTCTCTGCTACCGCTGCTACATTCAGTTACTGTAGCGCTGGCTAGCTTCTGTTATTTCTACTCTATTAGCCATCTGGATGGCAACAAAACTGTGGTCAAATAAAGTTTAATTTAGCTGAAATTAATTTTTTTAGGTAATATACTTGACAAACTCCATTTTATTTCACTGGACCAAATCCATTTGATGCATGTATTAAATACTATGAAAATCACAAAATGCTATCTTTTGTTAATTGAAAACAGTTTTAACCTCTAGCGTTGTGCGTGGGGGCTGTATGTGCGTGGCCGGCAATGCAACAGCCGTGTGTGGCCGGCCCTTGTTTAAGTAGTATAGCTTTGGATTAAAATTAGTGGTAAGTTAGTCTAATAGTAGATGACATGTGGACCCACTATTAGGTTAAAGAAAAAGTAATTTTAGGAAGAATGTCTAAGTCAATGACATGTGGCCCCCTATACTATTCATTTGTTGACCAACCTATTGTTGACTGGGTCAACCCAGCCCCAACACCGTGGCTACAATAGCATTAGGTGACAAAAGTATTTTACTGTTTAATTTTGAAATATGAATAAATTCCAGAAAATATAATAAACTTCAGAGATTCATATAAAATAATTCGTAACTCGGATGAAAACACTTTGTACATGAAAGTTACTCAGAACGATGAGATGAATCCGAATACGCAGCCCGTTCGTCCGCCACACATCCCTAACGTAGCGAACACGCGACTTTCCTCCTCCGGATTGTTTGTCCGAAAACGTAAAATACCGGGAATGCTTTCCCGGATGTTTCCCCCTTTGCCGGTATCACCTAGTACTGCATTAGGTCGCCTCTAGCACCGCGTATTGCCTTGCTATATTTTTTGATGCTTTGTTTACTTTGTATTTACTATTTCTTCCCCCCCTCTTCTTCTCCGGTAGACCCCGAGACCGGCGTTGATGCCATCGAGTTTGACTACGTTGTTGACGACCCCTCCTTGCCAGAGCAACCAGGCAAGCCCTCCCCTTTGATCACCAGATATCGCCTATTCTTCTCTCTACTGCTTGCATTAGAGTAGTGTAGCATGTTACTGCTTTCCGTTATCCTATCCTGATGCATAGCCTGTCCTTGCTACTACAATTGTTACCTTTACCTGCAATTCTAAATGCTTAGTATAGGATGCTAGTGTCCCATCAGTGGCCCTACACTCTAGTCCGTCTGCCATGCTATACTACTGGGTCGTGATCACTTCGGGAGGTGATCACGGGCATATGATATATACTTTATACTGTTACATTACTTATGATACTGTTCGGAGATGGGGGCTGAAGGGGCAGGTGGCTCCATTCCGGTAGAGGTGGGCCTGGGTTCCCAACGGCCCCCGACTGTTACTTTGTGATGGAGCGACAGGGCAGCTTGAGACCACCTAGGAGAGAGGTGAGCCTGGCCCTGGTCGGCGTCCGTGGTTAATTCAATTAATAACGAGATCTTGGTATTTGATCTGAGTCTGGCCACTAGCCTATACGCACTAACCAACTATGCGGGAACAGTTATGGACACTCGACATCGTGGTATCAGCCGAAGCCTTCGTGACGTCAGCGACTGAGCGGCGCGCGCCGGGTTGGACTGGAACGCCTGCTCTTGTATAAGGGAGGCTAGGTCTGCTCGCCGGCCGCGTTCGCAACATGCAGGTGTGCAATGGGCGATGGGCCCAGACCCTTGCGCCATAGGATTTAGACCGGTGTGCCGACCTCTCTGTTGTGCCTAGGTAGGGCTGCGACGTGTTAATCTTCCGAGGCCGGACATGACCCAAAAAGTGTGTCCGGCCAAAGGGGATCGAGCATGTTGGAAATGTGGTGCACCCCTGCAGGGAAGTTAATCTATTCGAATAGCCGTGATTTTCGGTAACAGGACGACTTGGAGTTGTACCTTGACCTTATGACAACTAGAACCGGATACTTAATAAAATACACCCTTCCAAGTGCCAGATACAACCGGTGATCGCTCTCTCACAGGGCGAGGAGGGGAGGATCATCGATTAGGATATTGCTATGCGATGTTACTTGGTGAACTTACCATCTACTCTCTTCCACATGCTGCAAGATGGAGGTGGCCAGAAGCGTAGTCTTCGATAGGACTAGCTATCCCCCTCTTATTCCGGCATTCTGCAGTTCAGTCCACATATGATACCCCCTTTTCCATTTGATACCAATGCATACATACGTAGTGTATCTCCTTGCTTGCGAGTACTTTGGATGAGTACTCATGGTTGCTTTGCTCCCCCTTTCCCCCCTTCCTATACCCGATTGCTGCGACCAGATGATGGAGCCCAGGAGCCAGATGCCACCATCGACAACGACTCCTACTACACTGGAGGTGCCTACTACTATGTGCAGGCCGCTGACGACAACCAGGAGTAGCTTAGGAGGATCCCAGGCAGGAGGCCTGCGCCTCTTTCGATCTGTATCCCAGTTTTGTGCTAGCCTTCTTAAGGCAAAATTGTTTAACTTATGTCTGTACTCAGATATTGTTGCTTCCGCTGACTCTTCTATGATCGAGCTCTTGTATTCGAGCCCTCGAGGCCCCTGGCTTGTAATATGATGCTTGTATGACTTATTTTATTTGTAGAGTTGTGCTGTGATATCTTCCCGTGTGTCCCTGATCTTGATCATACACGTTTGCGTGTATGATTAGTGTACGGTCAAATCGGGGGCGTCACAAGCACTCCGACTGAAAAGAGATGCAAGACTTGATGAGGCGAAAAGAGCTTGAGCAGAGGACACAACACTCCGGTTAAATGGTTAAGCACGAAAGAACACCATTCGAGATGATGAGAGAGAAAGCAACATCACAATGCCTCCGGAACGAAAGAATAGAAGATAGGTAATTGAAATAGGAGAATGGAGAAGAAAATGCCAACTTATGCCACAAAAGAGCTTGAGAAGGCAGCCTTAGGAGAAGGGTCGAACGGAGTTGTTGGAAAACCAACAACGAAAAGAGTAAACTTGATGTGAGCTTAAGGGAAAACATCTCAAAACTGAGGTGAAATTCTGCCACCGAAAACAATGATTGATCGGGAACAAAGAAGAGATGAAAAACCTTCTTCACCGATTTAGGAAGGAGAAGATTGGATCATTGATAAGCACCACAATAGCAACATTCCCAAAGGAAGGCTTTAGGTGAAACATGACACAAGATAACTCCAATGAAGATATTGGTGGATTTAAAATATCTCATTGTTGACAACATGTGAATCATGAAACACGAGCTCAATTTGTCAAGAATGGCATAACACCACTTCAAAAGATAAGGTAGAAAGAATTGCACTTCCGGAATGCACGATGAAGAATAATTGGACTCCTCTGGAAAGAATCTCAAAGAACACTTCGAGAAGGGATTAAATCCTTGGTGAACCATCATGTAGAACCTCCATGAAGAACTCCGGTAACAAAAGGATGATCAAACGGAAGGAAAGAGAGGTTGAAAACACAAGGTGAAGCCTTGCCATGATTAGATGGATCTTCATGACGAGAAAAATTGAGAGAGCTTGGAACTCCGGGAAAAGAAAAGGTGAAACACTAGGAACCAAGAATTGATATCATGAATGATTTCCAGAAGAAAAGAATAGAATCACCTCAAAGAAAACAAGAATAAGATTTACTGTATGTTTATCCTTCATCACTTAAATTGATGACAAACAATGGATTTGGCATACTACTTATTCTTGTAGAAATGATTAAGATAGATATAGTGCAAACTTGAGGAGGTCTTCAACGATCCATCGGTAGAATTGAAACAACGAATAAATTGATATGATAAACAAAGGGAGAAGAATCTTGGAAGAACCACCGTAAGAATTGAAAATGAACGTAGCAAAGGCACAAATCACCGGGTAGAATTGGAAAAGCGAATGAAGATGCTTGAGAGAATTAGATACATGAGAACGAAGATAATCACGAGCTAATAAGAGAAAACTTGAATGATGCACCGGTAAGATTTGGAGAATGATAGCTGAAAGCTGAGAATGAATAAATCTTCTGAAATGATGGGCTCCGGGAAAACAAACTGAAAAGACTCCTGAATTTCTCCCGATAGGTGGAAATAATTCTCACAATTGAAAACAATTATGAGAGAATGGCAATAAGCTAGAACCATGAATCTTTAAAAGAACGGATAAGGATTTAAGAGGAACTCTTCTTTGGTCTTCAAACGCAGAGAATGACGATGAGAAACACCACCATGAATCGTTGAGATACTCCGGGATGAAAAATTAGAAAGGTTGAACCGACGATGGAAAGAATTTGAAAGATCTTGAAGAAACCATCTGACTGATGATAATTCATTCTTACATCAAACTTGGAAAAGAATTTGAGAGTAACAACGGGAAAGATTAGAAGAGTCAGGTAAGATCCTAGAAAAAGACCTGTGGGTTATGGGCCCACTCAAAAGATACACCGTTGAACGATTACTTGAAAGGGAGATAGCACCGGTTGATTTAAATGGCTCAAAAGAGATAACACCCTTGAAATAGCTCGAACGAATGCAGAGTGGAAACACGAATCTTCTAAGATATCTTCAACACTCCGGAACAAATGAATACCGAGAAGTGAATGATTATGAGGTGCACCGGTATGAGAAGGTATTTGAAACGAGGAAAAGGGATATGTTCAACACCAAAAGTTTGAATTGAAACCACCGGAGAAGAAAGAGACCGAAGAATGATGAACTTGAAGCTCCGTTAGAATGTTCATGAGAATCACCGGATAAGAATATTGAAAGATAGGAATGGAGAGACTTCACATCAATAAGATGATACTTGATTAAGAGATCTATGTCCTTGAAGAAACAAGGGTGGGAGGGCAGGAAAACAAAGACAACTTGGGATGGATGAAACGAACACCATTGAGAAAACTAAGATTGGATCTTGCGGATGTTGAAAATGATCGGAACCACTTGAAGAGAAAACACCGGTTGAAAAGGGTTGACATGACAATCTCGATTATCATGAAGGATTAGTATTCACATCGGAGTATGGGAACACCGGTTCGGAAAGGTATGGAATCAACACTTGACTTAGAAGCAACTCGAATACCACAACTGAAAGCAAGACAAAGGATTGGCTTGTAGAAAAAGCCGGAACAAACATATGATAGAGATTTCGTTCAAAGTTTTCGTGGTGGGGCCCACATGGGCTCGATCGTATAGCACCATCATGTACAAGGCAGTGCACATGACATACGAAGCGTCCCCAAGTCAGCATAGCCAAGGACTCTTTAAGACACAGTGAGACCACTGTAAAACCAACCGTGGATGGGCGGACCACTAGACGTCGAACCCCAATTTCATATCATACATCTGTTAGAAAGATATCCTAGGAGCTACTTGAATTCCCACTTATAAACTCCCAAAACTTTCTGGTTATGCAATCAGGTGTTGGGGATACAGGAGAAGCATAATATCTCACCCAAAACTAACAAATCCTACATCCAGCTGTATCCATCCTTCAACACATAACCAAGAAACCTTTGGAAATCGTTTACCTCAACCTTCGAAAAGCATCCGTTATACGAGTTATGGCAATACTCCCGAACTCCCGCCCTAGTACTGGGTGGCGTCGAGGTTATCTCACCAACAACTGCATAAAAGAGATTTTCGATGTCGGCGAACTCAAGTATTCCAGAACTGCAACGATAAAATTGTGATGACAACACCTCGGAGCTCAACTCCTCAGGACACTGCCACAACCCCTAAATGTCAGGAGGCATCAAGAATAATGTTCTCGTCACAAAACCATCGGAATGATTCCAAAATACGCGCATGATCCTAATTTTTTTAGTGAAATTTGAGGAGAGAAGAGTCAAAACTCTACGTGAGGATGCCTCAGCAGAGCGACGAAGGGACTGAGGAGTAAAAAGAATCCTACTCTCCGATATATATATATATATATATATATATATATATATATATATATATATATATATACAGACTCAAAACTTTTTCTAGACTCAACAACGCCAGCGATTCGATCAAACATGCGGCTCCTAAGTTGGGGAAGGCTCTGATACCAACTTGTGACACCCACGATGTGGCTATATCTCCCACGTGTCGGAGCATGACTTAGAGGCATAACCGCATTGTAGGCATGTTGCAAGAGGGGTAATCTTTACACATCCCATGTACTGAATAAGAAAGGGATACATAGTTGGCTTACAATCGCCACTTCACACAATAACATAAATATAGCATTACAACAACCAGAATACAATCAAGATCCGACTACAGAACCAAAAGGAAAGACAACCCCTAATGCAACAGATCCCCGATCGCCCCGACTGGGCTCCACTACTGATCAACTGGAAACGAAACAACACAATGAACGAGATCTTCATCAAGCTCCTCCTTGAGCTTGGTTGCATCACTTGCACGGTATCATCGGCACATGCAAACTGGTTTTGGAAGTAATCTGTGAGTCACGGGGACTCAGCAATCTCACACCCTCGCGATCAAGACTATTTAAGCTTATGGGTAGGGAAAAGGTATGAGATGGAGCTGCAGCAAGCACTAGCATATATGGTGGCTAACATACGCAAATGAGAGCGAGAAGAGAAGGCAAAGCACGTTCGGGAATCTATGATCAAGAAGTGATCCAAGTCTACTTACGTTCAAGCATAACTCCAACACCGTGTTCACTTCTCGGACTCTGCCGGAAAGAGACCATCATGGCTACACACGCGGTTGATGCATTTTAATTAAGTTAAGTGTCAAGTTCTCTACAACCGGACATTAACAAATTCCCATCTGCCCATAACCGCGGGCACGGCTTTCGAAAGTTCAAAACCCTGCAGGGGTGTCCCAACTTAGCCCATCACAAGCTCTCACGGTCAACGAAGGATATTCCTTCTCCCAGGAAGACCCGATCAGGCTCGGAATCCCGGTTACAAGACATTTCGACAACGGTAAAACAAGACGAGAAAAGCCACCCAGATGTGCCGACACATCCCGATAGGAGCTGCACATATCTCGTTCTCAGGGCACACCGGATGAGCAAGAGATCGGGTTGGCATAAACCCTGGTTGCCCAGGGGGCGCCGGACATCGCTCAGGTTGGACCAACACTTAGAGAAGCACTGGACCGGGGGGGTTAAAATAAAGATGACCCTTGAGTCTGCAGAACCCAAGGGAAAAAGGCTAGGTGGCAAATGGTAAAACCAAGGTTGGGCCTTGCTGGAGGAGTTTTATTCAAGGCGAACTGTCAAGGGGTTCCCATTATAACCCAACCGTGTAAGGAACGCAAAATCAAGGAACATAACACCGGTATGACGGAAACTAGGGTGGCAAGAGTGGAACAAAACACCAGGCATAAGGCCGAGCCTTCCACACTTTACCAAGTATATAGATGCATTAATTAAAATAAGAGATATTGTGATATCCCAACAAAAATCATGTTCCAACAAGGAACAAACTCCATCTTCACCTGCAACTAGCAACGCTATAAGAGGGGCTGAGCAAAGCGGTAACATAGACATACAACGGTTTGCTAGGACAAGGTGGGTTAGAGGTTTTACATGGCAATATGGGAGGCATGATATAGCAAGTGGTAGGTATCGCAGCATAGGCATAGCAATAGAGTGAGCAACTAGCAAGCAAAGATAGAAGTGATTTCGAGGGTATGGTCATCTTGCCTGCAAAGTTCTCTGAGAAGACGAAAAGCTTGATCCTCAAACACGAACTCAACGGGTACCTCGAACACGAACTCGTCTCTCGGCTCTACCCAAGGCAAGAACACAAGCAAAGGAAACAACAATCAACCACGGTGCAATGCGCAAGCAACATGGTGCAAAACATGGCATGATATGCGGGATGTGAAATGCAATGTATATGCGAGCTCCGGAAGGAAAAGATTGAATCAGGCCTCAACTTGGCAAACCAAGAGTGCCGCTGGAAAGATGAGTTGATTTCGGTCGAAATCGATATAAAGATCACCGGAATCGGATGCACGGTTTGCAAATGGCAAGAAAAACAATAATGGCACTAATCTGCGATTAACAACATGATGCTATCTAAAATGCAACAAGAAACTAAGCTACTGCACTCCAACATAGCAACAAAGCACATGGCAGTGATATACTCAAGATGCTTGACAAAAGAACACCACTGAGCTATGGGTAAATCACACAAGAGCATGTTCAAACAAGCATGACAAAAGTGCAAAAGATAACAACATCTTAGACTTAGTGAAAATAACAACATGTCAGGAATTAACATCAGGAAGCAATGTTTAGAGCAAGATACCAACATGCTACAGGAACATATCATGGCAAAGCAAGGCATGGCATGAAACTACTCAAAGCATATAACAAAAGTCCCTTACTGACCATTAGCCAAAAGGGATCAGAAGATACAATGGCAACCATGTGAACATAGCAAGTTTCGTTAACAGATTCAGACTTAGCAGAAAACTGGGCATGGCATAAACAAAATTACGTAGGCATGTTTGTGAGCTTGATACACTCAACACAAGGCATTGCATGACAAACTAAGCATACCACCAGCAAGAAGACATGATGAAGAAGCTAAACATGGCAAGAACAATCTCATAGCATGCATGGATCAACTACACCAACCTTGGCAAAATTAATTAACATGTAAACAATCTGCCAGGAACATTTTATAGCAAAAGTAGAGTAAGATTGAGTCATGCTAGGGTACTCCATAATTGCAAACAAAGACATGGATGGACAAAGCATAACAATATCTCAAAATCATCCTTACTGAACATGCTCAAAAGAGGCATGGATCACTCTGTAGCAACAAGAATACATGGCATAAAAATATCAGCAGGAAAAGGACTTAGTGAAATTCTAAGTCCCTGAAATCAGCAACATCACGAGAGCTACTTTGCATGCTTGTGCTAGTCACCACAATGATCACAAAAATACATGGCATACACCCCTGTAAAGATGGCATGGCATATAACAAGACACATGTAGAGCTCATGCTCATATGCAGCACACATTAATCATGGCAAAAATGACAAATGTCCATAATCTGATAAGAAACAGAAACTAACATTACATAGCACTCTTGCAACAGCATTTAGGGCATCAAGATGAACTCAACTGAACATGGTGCAATGGATGAAATGAAGAGGACAACCAGACGAACAATTCGATATGCTACACGCCCAAAACGGAGCTACGGGTGCAAAGATATCATGCGATGAATAGGAGCTAAAAATGTTGCAAACTCAGGACTTAGAGAAATTCACCACCTCGCGGATTAGGGTTGACCGCGGCACGGAAAACGAGGCGGCGGCGGATCTGGCCGGACTTGCGCCGGGAGGAAGGAGGCGGCCGTGGAGGCTCCGGGCAGCGCATGTGTGAAGGCTCTGGCCGGATCTGGCCGCTCCCTTGCCGGATCCGGTCGGCCGGAGATGGGGCGCCGGCCGGGGAGGCGTGCGGCGGCGCAGAGGTGCCCGCGGGCGTCGGCGGCGAACCGGACGGCGGCGGAGCACCCGGCGGCGGAGGCGCGCACCGGCGACGAAGGCGATGGCGGCGGGGATAGGCGGCAAGACGCGGCAGGGAGGCGGGTGGCGCGCGGGGGCTCGGGCGCTCGGGCCCGGTCGCGGCTCGGGCGGGCCGGCCTCGGGACTCGCGGGCTGCGGCGACGAAGTGGGGCGGCGCGGGCGCTGATGTGGCGGGCGCCGGTTGGCTGCGGCGGCAGGGAAAGTGACGTGGCGTCTCCTGGTTGGTGGAGGTGAGGTGGCCGGCGGACATGTCCGTTGGTGGAAGAAGTGTCCGGCGGCGCGAGGGGAAAAGTTAGGGTTTGATCTGCGCGGAATTTTCAGAGGAGAGCACATATATATAGGTAGAGGGAGCTAGGAGACTCCAAATTGAGCACGGTTTTCGGCCACGCGATCGTGATTGAACGACCGAGATGATGGAGTGGGTTTAGGTGGGTTTTGGGCCAGTTTGGATGGGTGTTGGGCTGCAACACACACAAGGCCTTTACGGTTCCTCGGTTAACCGTTGGAGTATCAAACGAAGTCCAAATGGCACGAAAGTTGACAGGCGGTCTACTGGTGGTATACCAAGGACGCTTGGCAAGTCTCGGTCCAATCCAAGAACGTTTAACACCCGCACACGAAAAGAGATAAAAGGGGACGCCGGAGGACATAGGAGCGCTGGATTGCGAAATGGACAACGGGAAAAAAGCTCGGATGCATGAGACGAACATGTATGCAAATGCGATGCACATGATGACATGATATGAAATGCATGACATGCAAGCAAATGACAAGGCAACAATAGCGAATAACTGGAAGACACCTGGCGCAACGGTCTCGGGGCGTCTCAACGCGGTAGTGGATGCCGACGCAGAGAGGAGTATGAGGATTCACTGGTTTGGCTGCAGTGTGAGGCTGCCGTCGCCGCATAATAACAGGGGGTGTGGGTGAGTGGAGGGATGGCCTGGCCAGCGGTGGGAGTAGTAGGGGGCGGTGAGGCCTCCGCGGCAGCACAGCCGGCCACGGGAGGTAGGAGCAGGCAGCATGACCGGCGCTGCTTTGGGCGGCTAGAGCAAGAAGACCAGAGGTTGAAGAAGCATGACGGCTGTTGGATGGACATCACACGGTAACTGCAGCTAGAATCATTTATATTGACTAAGTTGACAAAGCCCTTGGTACGCGTCAACTTAGTAGGCCCACAGGCAAGCTTCCGAAACGGTGCGCCCCAGATGTCATGGGGAGGAATCATTTTTTGGGCGGGTGAAGCTAGAATATCCGAGATTGAAGAAGAAGCACGACATCCGTTGGATGGACATCCAACAACCACTTCTGCTAGAACCGTGTGTTGACTATAAGTTGACAAAGCCTTGCATACGCGTCAACTATTTTTTTGAGGGGACGCCTCAACTTAGTAGGCCCGCAAATGTGTGGCAGAGAACTTATAGCCCATTTGAGATTTGTAAGAATGTACATCCCATTTTTGAATTCTAATGGAATTTACTACAGCCCATTTACAGTTTGTTAAAAGTACAACCCATTTTCTAGCTAGGACAACGATTAATAATTTCAACAAACCGTTCAAAACAGAATTCAATAAAATTTCCCACATTTTGATGGGGTCCAAAATATTTTTATCCCAAAATTTCTAGTCAGATTAAATACAATTCCAATATATATTTGTATTACATAAAAATCCAACGAAACATTGCGCATGCAACAATTAATAAAATTAAAATTTTCAAAATCCAGAAATAATATTTTACAAAGTAATTACGCGTTTGGTGCATTTTTTATAGTTACTTCCCAGTTTTTATAATTACATCCCATTTATTATTTCTTAAAGCCCATTTTCTTGTTAAGCCTAATGCATCCCTCCTAGGAAAGATTTGCAGCCCAGCAGGGCGGAGAATAACAAGTTGACCTTGCCTGGGTATTCCTCAATAAGAGTATAGCTGGGCTAGCCATTTTCATCTTGAAAAAAAATTAATATCTGGGCTGGACATCTGGCCTGGGCTAGACGGGCTACAACTCGCCCAGTTAATACCCTGCTCTCCTCTGAACAACAACGAAAACATCGCTCAAGAAAAACTCTGCAGTGCTCACACCTCAAAAAGACAAATACTACTCGAGCTGCTTGGTCCCAGCTGTCGGCCGCTCCTTGTGAAACATTCTCGTTTATTGACTACATAGGTTGACAATGGTGTGGGACCATGATGTCAGGAAACCAGAAGGAAGCAAAAAATATTACAGTTGTATATAATAAGGAGGCACTTGCGTACGTGCGGCTATGGCCCTAGTGGGTCCCCACTGTCATCCTCTCCAAGTAAAGTCATCTCCTCATTCCTCATGCCGTTGACCATGCGGACAATGCGAGATGGAGGCCTCCGTGGGCCTAGAGGCGTCCAAGATAGGGAAGATTAACCTTTCGGGCGATTCAGACTCGGATGTCGAAGACATCCCTGAGTGGCACCCCAGGCAAAAGCCCCTAGCCGGATCGTAAGTATCTAAGGACACTGTACACATCTCTGATTTTATGCTTTGTAGTTTTAACATATTGAATTGTGTGCTGCAGTCCCGCTCGCGATCTGCCGCAACTATCATCGTCTTCTGGGAATTCGCTGAGGCCGAATATGATGGAGAGCGAGACGCCTCCGTAGGCCACCCCACTCACTGCCACAGCCAACACTGAAGTGTTGTCCCGAAGAACCTCTCCAGGCCATGGAGAGGTGTGGGAGGCCGCCCAGACGGTGCCAGAGGGTAACACCTCGGCTGTTGAAAACATGGGGGAACCGACCCCCATGGAAACTGGCGGCTGGGGACATGCCCAATCCGGCCCCCAATCGAATATCATTCTGGAGAACCGTATGGCTCCGGAATTGTGCGAGCACCTTCTTTAAGAAGGGGGCGCGTCGAATCCACCGGCGACCTCTATCAATCCGGAGGCGCTGGATACTCTGGTGGAAGTGTTTCAGTGCGCTTCCATTGTGGAAGACCACCGTAGTCTTATGGGCACGGTGGTTAAGAAGGTTCAGTCTGCTAAAAGCGGATTGAACGAAGCCTTTACCAGCCTACTAACAGGCTTTGAGGTATGTGAAGTAATATTCTTTAGCTACTTTGTATATGCAAAAAATATGCCTGTGTATAGATACTAGCCACTGAGACTCTGTTCGGCTTTTGCAAAGAATGGCTGAACAGAGGATCAAGTAGTGTTCGCAGGAGATAACGTACGTGTCTATGTTGATAAACAGGCGTCGCTGTTAGCGGCAACCGCCCAGGCCGCCGAAGTGTTCGAACTTAAGCAGAAGTTGCAACGGGCTAACGAAGAACTCATCCGCACCAACAAGTGGTTGGAGGAAACGCAAGGTATGCGGTACCTATATATGTATCTGGAATGATATGAGCACTAGTTTGTTATCTTAATGATTTTAATGGTTATACTCATAGTGAACACATCTGAGGTCGAATCCCTTAAGAGCGCGCTGGCCGAAGCCAAAAAGGAGGCAGAGGAGGAACGCCGTCTGCCAAAAGCATGAAGCGAGGTTGGATGAAGTCCAACAAGAGCTCAAGGATTCCATAAGCAAATGTGAGTCCTTGGAGCACATGATTTCGGATCGAGAGTCCGAACTTGCTAAGGCCCTCGAAGGCCCGGGTGGAAGTCCAAGGCGCCTGCCGGGAGACCCAAGAGGCAAGGCAGATAGCGGCGGGTAAGGCCTTTAATATGCAGATCAAATTTGTAAGGAGGAGATACATCTTATTGACCCGGGTTTGGAGTTCTTTAGGACCATTTTCGGATCTGCCTCGGAGTGTTGCTGACGTCGCGGAGTTCTTCCGAGCCGAAGAGGGAAGCTCGACGGAGAAGCTGTTTTGGTCGCAGTACCTTGCACCAGAGCATCCGGTTTCCCTGAGCGATCAGCTGAAGCAGTTGACCAAACTGCATAGGGTGCCCAAATTAGCCATGAAAGATGTTACAGTCCATCTTTGGCCAGCCGAGCCCATACCCAGCAGCTACTTCGGACTCGTGAAGCGGCTAGTCAATGCCTACCCCCGGCTTGATGTCATAAAGCGGTCGGTCTGTATTGAAGGTGCCCGGATGGCCTTCGCTCGTGTCAAGGTGCAGTGGGCGAAGATGAATGCCACCAAGCTTGCAACCGAGGGACCAGCCGCAGGCAAGGAGCACCGCAGGCCGGAGAGGTATTTTGATGAAATCCTGGAAGGATCCCGCATTGTAGAGGCCAGTGTTCGAAGGATATTATTTTTGAATGAATGTATTCGGGCTGCCCAAACTTTGTATTACGAAACAAGACTTTTGTATAATATGTTTGCTTGTTTTGTCTCAAATTATATTCCTCCTGTGCAGCCATTTGCTGCATCTGAGAGTCTGCCAGTCGTCAGCTTCAGCCCCCACGTAGATATTACAGGGGTGTTCGGAATAGCACATGAGCACACTTGACCCAATGTCTTGGTCCTTAAAGGAGGTGTTAGTGCGGCGAACCAGGCAATCGGACTATGCGGCTTTATCACTCTCACTTAGCCATAGGAGTTTGACAGTGGGGCTAGGAACTAGCCCCTAGTGCGCATGCGGCTGTTCGAATTGGGATGCCTTAGGCGGGTGACCGAGCCGAAGCCAGTCCTTCATGTAATATGGAAAAAATCACGAGAGATTTATGTGAAGTCACCGAATAGCTGACTAGCTCTCACCGCATCATGACAGTCAGTTTTCGGCTTTCTCTACTAAGGTGTTTGACCGGACGAGCCGGAAACACAATCACAGTAGTTCTCCCTTCACTACCCTAGCCGAACTAGCGGAACGTAAGGTAGTAACCACAGGAGCCGGGCACCCCAACTATTGACCAAAGACATGATTCAGAGCCGATGCATATAGTGCCATATTCGGGACGCCGAAGCATACTATAAAAGTGTTCGAGCTTCTTATTTTTGAAAAATATATGTGGCCGGATAAAGCCCTTGGCGATTTAAATCGTGCTGAGGTGTATGTGCCAATTTCACATAAAGAGGGAACACAGATTAGCCAATAAGCCAATACCGCACAGGGTTAGGCGAAGACTGCTTCCATTATAGGCTGATTGATATGTCAAAATGCATTTTTACTGAGAATGCCATAACTATCAAGGCTATTTTACACACCAAGAATTTTAGAACAAGGGAAAGCTGTATACAGGTCCTAAAAAGGAAAAGGTGATCTTGAAGATCCTTTGGACACTCTGCCGCACGTCTGTGCCGCTTTTCGCCTTGATGTGTGATCCTTTCAGAAGATGGATGGTCGGGTGCATGTAAGGGGACTGGAAGAGGGCCCTTGGTACCATCAAAAAGTGATGGGGGTCGTAAAGAACCTGAAAAAATAAACTGCTTTGCCCATGGTACCTTTAGTGCGTAGTTATGCACGCGCAGTACTTATGCCGCTATCAGGTTGGAGCTTTGATGGAGGCATAATTGCTAATCCAGCTCTGGACGAGCCGGGCTGCAGTTATGCATGGTAAACCGGACTCGTTTGACAGTGTCCGGGGCTTGACTGCTGATGTAGTATTCGACTTGATAAGGCCACCCCGTGCTTCAGCTACGAGAGCCGCGGTATGCTCCTCAGTATGGAGGGAGCGCTCCATGTTTCCATTGACTGTTATAATGCCATGCAGTCCGGGCATCTTGTGCTTTAGATAAGCATAGCGCGAGACCGCATTGAAACAGGCGAACACGGTCCGTCCGAGCAGTGTGTGATAGCCACTGTGGAAAGGGACGATGTCAAAGATCAAGTCCTCGCTCCGGAAATTATCCGATGAGCCAAAGACTACCTCCAGCATTATGGACCCTGTGCATCAGGCCTCTACGCTGGGTATCACTCCTTTTAAGGTGGTTTTGGTGGGCTTGATCTTTGATGGATCAACGCCCATTTTGCGGACAGTGTCTTGGTAATGCAGGTCAAGGCTGCTACCGCCGTCCATAAGGACTCGCATGATATGGAATCCATCAATAATTGTATCGAGGACCAATGTTGTCGAACCTCCATGACGGCTACTGGTCGGGTGGTCTTTGTGATCGAAAGTGATCGGACAGGCTGACCATGGGTTGAATTTTGGGGCGACTAGCTCTATGGCATAGACGTCCCTTAGTGCGCGCTTGTGCTCCCTCTTGGGGATATGTGTAGCATATATCATATTCACCATTTTTATTTCGGGGGGAAATTTCTTCTGTCCCTGTGTGTTCGGTGGGCGGGGCTCTTCATGGTCATCCTCGCTGGGTGGACCATTCCCCTTATGTTCAGTGTTTAGCTTACCGGCCTGTTTAAAGACCCAACAATTTCTGTTGGTATGGTTGGCAGGCTTGTCAGGGGTGCCATGAATCTGGCAAGGCCGATCAAGTATTCTGTCCAAACTAGATAGACCATCCTTGTTTCCTTTGAATGGCTTCTTCCGCTGACCGGGTTTAGAGCCACTGAATCCGACGTTGACCGTCGTACCTTCAGTATCTTCATTGTTGCTTCGACGCTTGTGTTTGTTGCGTCGTGGCTTGCCGTTGCCATCTCTGGCTTCGTGGGTGCCAGGCTCACTAGTGTTGATGCTTCTACAAGCTAGCCAGCTATCTTCTCCCGTGCAAAAGTGGGTCATAAGTGCAGTGAGAGCTGCCATGGACTTCGGTTTTTCTTGGCTGAGGTGTCGGGTGAGCCACTTGTCCCGGACGCTGTGTTTAAAGGCCGTGGGGGCTTCGGCGTCCGGACAGTCGACAATTTGGTTCTTTTTAATTAGGAATCTGGTCCAGAGTTTCCGGGCGGACTCTCTGGGTTGCTGGACTATGTGGCTGAGGTCATCGGCATCTGGAGGCCGAACATAGGTGCCTTGGAAATTGTCTCTAAAGGCATCTTCCAAATCCTCCCAGCTACCAATAGAGTTTTCTGGGAGGCTGTTTAACCAGCGCCGCGCTGGTCCCTTGAGTTTTAGGGGGAGGTACTTGATGGCACGAAGATCATCATCACGAGCCATGTGAATGTGGAGAAGAAAATCTTCGATCCATACTGCGGGATCCGTCGTGCCATCGTATGATTCAATATTCACGGGTTTAAACCCTTTTGTGAACTGGTGCTCCATTACCTCATTAGTGAAGCATAAGGGGTGTGCGGCGCCTCTGTATCGGGCGACGTCACGACGTAGTTCAGATGAAGTCTGTATGCGGTTTTCGGCCTGGGTGAGGTTGTGCTTGTCCCGCCAGGCCTGATGGCTATCTTCTCACGTTGGAGCACGTCCCTTTGACCCATAGATTGATCTGGCCTGGCCTGCTCTATTGTCCAGGTCCTGTCTCAGGTCGTAGGTGTATCCTGGAGCCGATGTTTCTCTGCCCTTACGGCGAGGTGGTGCGGGTTGGTGTTCGGCGTAGGTGGCCATTTTATCTCGCCCACGCGGTGGTCGGTCTGGTTCATCACCGTGGTCATGTTTCGGCGTTATTGGCTCGAAGGCCTCGTGGTCGAATTGTGTCAGTAGCCGATGCTTTGGATAGCTCTTTGTTAGGCGCCGAAGGCCATATTCTTCGGCAGCTAGGACCTGAGTCCATCTGTCATTGAGGTATCCTTTTCGGCTTGGAGCCACTGCTGCTGCTTTTTAGGCTTCTTGTAGTGGCGATTAGTTGGCGCTTAAAGCGCTCTTGCTCGAGGGGTTCCTCTGGCATGATAAAGTCTCCATTGCCGAGGCTGACATCGTCCTCAGAGAGTGGTAGATAGTTACTATCCTCCGAGTCCTCGTTCCCGACCGGATCGTCGGTGTTAACCTTCCCCTCCGCCACATCATCCTGTTCAGATGTGCACTCGACGGGGGCTTCGGGGGTCTTCAGCATCCTATGGAGTGTTATCGTCTCCGGTGCCGGTGTTGCTATCTTTGCCACGAAGCGATTTTGAGTGGTGTCGCTGGCGTCGACACTTTGGTGGAGCCTCAGCTGGTTTGTCCTCAACCGGATCCTTCCTGCCTTCGCCATCATCCTCTTTGGGTCTATCCACCATATACACGTCGTATGTGGAGGTGGCCGTCCAACGTCCGGTAAACGGCGGGTCTTGGCCTTGTTCGTCTCCGGCATCGTCATCCATGTCGTCGATGTCTTTGGAGTTGTAGTCCAGCATGTCGGTTAAATCTTCGACAGTGGCTATGAAGAGGGTGCTGGTGGTGGGACGTAAAACTCCCCTCTCTTAGCACCTAGTTCGGTCTGGGCGTAGTTCGGAAGTGATTCCTCTGTAATAGCGAGGGATCGCATTATGTCCAGAGCCTCATTTAAGAGCGAGGTCTGGACAAGGAAACAAGAGTCCGCGGGGCTGGCCGGGGCGAAGGCCTCCTGGCCACGCCTACTTGACGTGGACTTCGAGAGTTCGAATCTAGAGTCTAGGGGTGAGTTTGGTATTTCAATGATAGGGGGATCCCGGTATGATTCCAAGTTCGCCACAGACACAATCGCCTACGGATCCTTGATAGTGTAGTTTGCAGTGGAGATTCTGGTGGACCCCAAACTCCCATCTTCGGACCTAACGGTTTGCTCTGGATCTAAGGCTAGAGAGGTGGTCGGGGCCGTGAATCCTTTGAAGATCAAGTCTCCTCGGATATCGACGACATTGTTTAGGTTTCCAAAACTGATCTGAAGACCAGAGGCGTAGCTGTCGATCTGTTCGAGGTGGCCAATCTAGCTGGCACATAGTGCGAAGCCACTGAATACGAAAATTTGGCTGGGGAGGAAAGTCTCCCCCGGAACAGCATCATTGTAGATGATTGATCGAGCCATCGATCCTTCCGTCGACAGCACAGTGGAAATCTCAATGAAATCACCAATGTCGGTGTCAAAACCGGCAGATCTTGGGTAGGGGGTCCCAAACTGTACGTCTGAGGATCGAAGGTAATAGGAGGCAAGGGACATGATTTTTACCCAGGTTCAGGCCCTCTTAATGGAGGTAATACCTACTTCCTGCTTGATTGACTTTGATGAATATAGGGGTTACAATAGTTGATCTACCTCGAGATCGTAATGGCTAAACCCTAGATGTCTAGCCTGTATGATTTCTCTTAGCCTCTACGTACTAAACCCTTTGGTTTATATAGACATCGAAGGGGCCTAGGGTTGTACAGAGTCGGTTTACAAAGAAAGGAAACTTCACATCCGGACGCCAAACTTGCCATCCACCCAAAGGAGAGTCCCATCTGGACACGGGAGAAGGCCTTTTATCTTGTATCTTTGCAGCCCATCAGTCCGTCCCATGGCAGATAGGTCGGATCCCCGAGGACCCCATAATCCAGGACTCCCTCAAAGACCACGACGAAAATGTTGAGTGGCTCTCATATGCATTATTGTTGATCTAACAAAGAGCCCAATTTACCTTGTCTTCTCCCGTTGAATAAAATGTTTGCAGATTCCAGCTTAGTCCACGACTTTCTTTCACTATTATTATTTTCATATCGTTCGGTCGTGCAAGTGAAAGGCAATAGTGATGATATTTGATGAACTGGCCGTGGCAGAGAGAAACGGGTATGAACTCCACTTGTTCTGTTTTTGTAAATATGTTTAACCTAGTATCCATGATTCATCCCATTATGATTAAACATGTTTGCAATGACAATTAGAGATTATAGTTCCTCATGCCATGCATAAGTAGCTAGGAGTGGATAATGATTTATCTTGGATGTCAACATTGCATTAAAATGATTGTGATGTAGTATGATGATATGGTATCCTCCTCTGAATGTTCGAGTGGCTTGACTTGGCACATGTTCATGCATGTAGTTGAATCAAAACCAACATAGCCTTTATGATATTTATGTTCATGGTGTTCATATCCTACTCATGCTAGTGTCCAATGTTACTTATGCGTAATGCATGTTCATGACCATTGTTTCTCTCTAGTTGGCTGCTTCTCAACCTATTTGCTAGCCTTCACCTGTACTAAGTGGGAACTCTGCTTGTACATCCAAAACCTTGAACCCAAGTTACTCCAAATGAGTCCACCATACCTACCTATATGCAGTATTACCCTACCGTCCTAAGTAAATTTGTATGTGCCATCTCTAAAAACTTCAAATAAATATCCTTTTTGTGTGCCTAGATCATTCATGGAGCTATAGGAGGTAGTCGGAATCTTCCATGCTAAGCGGGTTATTCCCGGGTTGAGTGTTTATTCACTCGCCACTACACGAGAAAAAGGGCGGTAATAGGGATTCCCAGTCCCAAATTGCAAATAGAAAAGGCTTACAAATAATCAAACAAAAACTCCTATGGAGTCATAACCTTTACTTTATCACTTGGGAACCGCCACTAGCGTGTTTAGCATGGAAGATATATATAATTGATGGTCGCGAAGTAAACAAGAAGGGTGCATTTCTCAAAATTTCAATTGCCTCTGTTTTAAAAACTTGAGCTCTGGCACTGCTGCAAATCACTGCTTCCCTCTATGAAGGGACTATCTATTTACTTTTATGTTGAGTCATCACCTTCTAAAATAAGTGCCAGAACCTGAGAGCACTATTGTCATGCTAATGCATTGTGTGTAGCTAATTTTCGGTGCATCACGACTGGATCTTTTCTACCATGGATTACAATGTTTAGTCGTTGCTTGAACTTTGGAGCAGCTCTGCATTTATGTTTTGCGGTCTCAGAAAGGGCTAGCGAGATACCACTATTGTCATAGTACATCATGGTTGTTTTGACAATGTGTTGCTGTTTGAGATATCTTATTATTGCTCGCTAGCTGATTATGTCATTGATATGAGTTCATATAATTTTTTAAGAGTTATTGTCAGCATGGTTAGTTATAATGTTGGCTAAAAACCTGGGTGTTGTTTAAGCTTATTTATGCAAACAAGAGCAAAAGAGTTCGTAAAAGTTTTTCTTTTCACTTTCAGTTTATCAACTAAATTTCTTGAGGACAAGCAAAGGTTTAAGCTTGGGGGAGTTGATACGTCTCCATCGTATCTACTTTTCCTAACACTTTTCCTCTTGCTTTGCACTCTAATTTGCATGATTTGAATGAAACTAACCCTGGACTCACGCTGTTTTCAGCAGAACTACCATGGTGTTGTTTACTGTGGAGAAATAAAAGTTCATGGAATGGAATGAAACTTTGCGAGAATTTTTTATACAATAAAAGGGAATTTCTGGAGCCAAGAACAACTGGAGGGGGCACCTGGGTGGGCACAACCCACCAGGGCGCGCCCCCTCCAGGAGTGCCCAGGTGGGTTGTCCCCCCTTGTGGCCCCACAGACCGTGAAACCTACGCTATAAAATCCTATTTTCCCAAAAAAAATGAGGGAGAAATAATTATCGCATTCCACGAGACAAAGCCACCATTACCTCCTATTATTCATTGGGAGGCCAGATCTAGAGTCCGTTTGGGGCTCCAGAGAGGGGGATCTTCGATATTCGTCATCACCAACCCTTCTCCATCGCCAATTCCATGATGCTCCCCACCGGGAGTGAGTAATTCCTTCGTAGGCTCACTGGTCGGTGGGGAGTTGGATGAGATTCATCATGTAACCTAGTTAGTTTTGTTAGGGCTTGATCCCTAGTATCCACTATGTTCTGAGATTGATGTTGCTATGACTTTGCCATGCTTAATGCTTGTCACTTTGGGCCCGAGTGCCCATGATTTCAGATATGAACCGTTTATGTTATCACCATTATATCCAATTTTCTAGATCCGATCTTGCAAGTTATAGCCACCCACTACGTGTTATGATCCAGCAACCCTGGAGTGACAATAGTCGGGATCACTTCCGGTGATGACCGTAGTTTGAGGAGTTCATGTATTCACAGTGTGTTAATGCTTTGTTCCGGTTCTCTATTAAAAGGAAGCCTTAATATCCCTTAGTTTCCAATTAGACCCTGCTGCCATGGTAGGGTAGGACGAAAGATGTCATGCAAGTTCTTTCCGTAAGCATGTATGACTATTTACGGAATACATGCCTACATTATATTTATGAACTGGAGCTAGTGCCGTATCGCCCTAGGTTATGACTGTCACATGGTGAATATCATCCAAAAAATCATCGATCCAATGCCTACTAATTTCTCTTATATTGTTCTGCTAAGTTACCACTGCTATCGTTACTGTTTCACTTGCTACAAAATTATTGCTATCACTATTACCGTTACTGTTGCTTCTACCACCACTATCAAATCTATCATATTACTGTGCTACTGATCACTTTGCCGCAGACAATTAATCTCCAGGTGTGACTGAATTGACAACTCAGTTGCTAATACTTGCAAATATTCTTTGGCTCCCCTTGTGTTGAATCTATAAATTTGGGTTGAATACTCTACCCTCGAAAATTGTTGCGATCCCCTATACTTGAGGGTTATCACCCTCCCCTTTCCTTCCCCTAGGGCCTGCTGTCCAAAGAAGGGGCGCACCAGGGGCTGGTCTATCCCTCCCTTTGGCCCATTAGGCCCATACACTTACCGGGGTGTTCGGAACTCCTTCCGGTGACCCGACGACTACCCAATGCACTCCGAAACTCTTCTGTTGTCCGAATACCATCGTACACACACACACATATATATATAGACATACATACATACATACATATATATATATCAATCTTTACCTCTCGACCATTTCGAGACTCCTGGTCATGTCCGTGATCTCATTAGGGACTTCGAACAATATTAGGTCACCAAATCACATAACTCATATAATACAAAATCGTTATCGAACGTTAAGCGTGCGGACCCTAAGGGTTCGAGAACTATGTAGACATGACCGAGGCACCTCTCCGGTCAATAACCAATAGTGAAACCTGGATGCTCATATTGGCTTCTACGTATTCTACGAAGATCTTTATCGGTCGAACCGTTATCATAACATACGTTATTCCCTTTGTCCATCGGTATGTTACTCACCCGAGATTCGATCATCGGCATCTTCATACCTAGTTCAATCTCGTTACCGGCAAGTCTCTTTACTCGTTTCGTAATACATCATCCCGCAACTAACTCATTAATCACTTTGCTTGCAAGACTTCTTACGATGTGTATTACCGAGAGGGCCAGAGATACCTTTCCGATACTCGGAGTGACAAATCCTAATCCCGATCTATGCCAACCCAACAAACACCTTCGAAGATACTCGTAGAGCATCTTTGTAATCACCGAGTTACGTTGTGACGTTTGATAGCACACAAGGTATTCCTCCGATATCCGGGAGTTGCATAATCTCATAGTCGAAGGAGTATGTATTTGACATGAAGAAAGCAATAGCAATAAAACCGAACGATCAATATGCTAAGCTAACGGATGGGTCTTGTCCATCACATCATTCTCCTAATGATGTGATGTCGTTCATCAAATGACAACACATGTCTATGGTTAGGAAACTTAACCATCTTTGATTAACGAGCTAGTCTAGTAGAGGCTTACTAGGGACATAGTGTTTTGTCTATGTATCCACACATGTATCAAGTTTCCGGTTAATACAATTCTAGCATGAATAATAAACATTTGTCATTTGTTTATGTATCCACACATAATAAACATTTGTAGTTAATTATTACGTTGTCATAACGCTTCCTCTTACGGTCTTCACGATCTTCCGTTGACAACGTGGTTGATGTACCCGTACGTCTTCACGATCAACCGATCTAGCACCGAAGGTACGGCACCTCCGCGATCTGCACACGTTCAGCTCGGTGACATCCCGTGAACTGTAGCATCCCAAAATTCTAAATTTTGGAATGTTATATTAAATAGATAGATATGATTGATTGTTTGATTGAGTGAAATTTGAAACTTGTTGAAAGTTAAATGAGAGGGAATAAAAGGACTTTCCCAAACTTTCATTTTTGCATTTATGATCTCCATGAATTGAAATTCTTTTCAAATACAAAACCCTAGAGAGAAGATGACATAACTTCTTCCATTTAAATAAATGAAAAGGGTTTTTGAAAAATATTTGAATTTCACTTGGAAATATTTCAAATTCAGAAACTTTAGGCAACTCAATGATTTTCACGAGAGAAGATAAAATGACTTCTTCAAAACATATAAAATATGAGTTGGAAGTTTAAAATAATCAAATTTAAAGTCCTTTTGAAATTATTTTCAATTTGGAGTTATTTGGGTTTTATTCAAATTATTTTCTCCAAAAATAAAATATATGGAAATTAGGGTAAAATGATTCCCTGCAATAGAAAATTGGAGAGAAATAAATTTGAAATTATTTTGGTATTTTTAAAGATTTTTATTGGATTTTATTAGAGCAGTAGCACTGTTTGAATTATTTGAATTTTTGTGGATTTTATTTAACTTTAGAAAAATGTTCATGTCGTAGAAAATCTTTTTTTGAAAATTTTGATATATTATATGCCTATAGTATATTTTTGTTTTATCTGGTTTTATTTGTGTTTTCTAAAAAAATGTTTTATTAAAAAAAACTCCTCTGACGAACTGGGCCGTCCCAGCCAAACGGGCCCGGCCATGGCCCAGTCCCGCGGGCCGTCTCCCTCCCGAGCAGGAGACCTGCCGCCGCACGCCGTCGTTGCCTCGGCGTCCGTGCCGCCTCCGGACTCCCCGGACGCCGCCTCTCCGTTGCCCCTCCTCCAAGCTTCGCGTCACCCCCTCCTTCCTATAAATTCAGGCATCCCGGTCCCTCTCTCTCCTTTCCCCATCTCGCTGGAGCTCCCGCCTCCGACGAGATCTGCCGCCGCCACCACGCTCCGTTCCGACGCCCCCGAGCGTCGTCGACCCCACCATTGCGTCCGCCTCGACGCGCCGCCCCTTCCCTGCTACTCCGTCGTAGCCGCCGAGCCCCGGAACAGCCGGCCCGATCAAGCCCGATGCCCCGCCGCCGTTGTTCTTCGCCACCAACGTCGTCGTCGCCGCCGCCGCTGCAGTAAGTCGCCGTGGCCGCCTGCTCCATCCGATCCAGAATCGACGGCCAAGATTAGATCTGTTAGATTTTTTTCTTCGAACCCGTATGCGCTAAGTAGCGGACGTTCGCTCGATTAGCCTCACGGTGAACAGTTTTCACCCAACATTTTTCTGACACGTGTGCAGGGACTTATTTGTAGTTATTTTCTTCACAGTTTAGTCCATGTTCTTCAAACGGTCACAACTTTTTGCTCGTTTGTCCAAATCCAGCGAAACCAACGCCCACTTATTTGTTATGATCCCCACTATCCAGATAAAACCACTTAAACATGGTTTTGAAAGTTTAAAATTTGATTTCAAATAGATTTGTATTTGAACTTTGTTTGATCATAACTTGAGTTTTATAACTCCGATTTAGTTGATTCTTTTTGAAAATTAAAGCTCTTGATCTAAACTTTCTGATAAGGCCAATTTCACTTATTTTTGGTACTGATAGAAATTGTTTTCTGCTGCAAGAGTTATTTGCTTGGTTTTGAAGTTTTCCGAATTGTTCTCTTCATTCTTCACGATCTTTTGAGTGATTTCTTATGTGTGGTTACTATTGCTTGCTTACAATAGATTGACCGGAGTGTGACGAGTAGAACTATCAGGAGTTATGAGTGCGAATCATCTTCATCAAAAGTACAAGGCAAGTTCACACTTTGATCATACTTTTCATTACCCAGTTTTTATGCATTAGTTTCACCCCTCAAACACTTCATGATTAGGTTTTGATAACATGGGGATATTGGGAAGTAGTTGATGAGGTAGGAAACTATTGTCCTGCATTCAAACCCTGGGAGTTACTTATATGTTATGCTCATACTGCTCTGCTAAGCTCGTAGACGTGGATTGGTTGAGTGGTTCATAAAAGATGTGAGAGTTACTATTAATGGTTAACTTAAGGTGGCTACTTTAATACACATCTGGGTGGAATGGTAGGGGCACCCTGGAGCACCCAGTGGTTTGCCCGGGCACCTGGAGAACCTAGTGCTTGCCCGGGCACCCCGTGTGATCACCCTATGGAATGCCACCCAGGCTCAAAGGGGTCATAAGATTATTCATGCTAGAAACTTCCGTGTGCAGCCACAAGCCATTATGGGCTCTGGCATAGTTGAGTATGTTGCATGACCTCTTTCAGTGGTGGGCTAGAAAATGTAGGGGAAAGTAGGTGTAACTGTCCACCCAGAGTAAAGAGTTAATGCCTCTGAAAGACTGTGTCTCGGTCATCCGTTTCTCAAAGACCCTGTAGTGCGAGAAATCCAACGGAGGATATTGAGTCTTGTGGGGAAAACTGCGCAAACCTCTGCAGAGTGTATAAACTAATCATGGTTAGTCATGTCCCCGGTTATGGACATCTTGAGTATTTGGTTCTTGGATTATCATGTTGATCTCATCACTTTACTTAATTAATTTGTTGGGTTATAATTATTACTTTGGGATTGAGTTGGAGGAACCTTCTCAATGCTTTCAACCAACTTTGTAGTTAAATAAAATATATTCCTTTGCAGTAGGGAAAAATTGGCTTTATGCAAAAATAAACTTAGAGCTTTCCACCAGCCAAATATGCATGTAGTGATAGCCATCGTTCATCATTGCTCTTTGGTGTGAATTTGCCAGTACATTCAATGTATTGACCCTTTGTGGCTGCAACGTCTCATGTTGCAGGATTATCTTACGACGAGTAAGTGATACGTTAGGGTTACGATTTCTACACTCAACTTTGCCGTTGGTGTTGATGGGAATCCACAACCTTATTCTTACTTCCGCTATTTGGATTGAGGTTATAGTATTTACGTTACTATATACATGTGATTTACCTCTATTATAAATCCTCGAGTACTGTGTGTGTCAGCATACGATCCAGGGATGACACTTAAGCACAGAGACTTGACCGTCCGAGGTCAGGTCGCTACACGAACTCACAATCTAATAGAGCTTCGAGGAGAGTTTTGTCAGCACAACGGCGTGATGACGGTGATGATGATGCGACCGGAACAGGGCTTCGCCTAAGTACCGCTACAATATAACCAAGGTGGATTATGGTGGAGGGGGGCACCGCACACGGCTAAAAAATCAATGATCAACTTGTGCGTCTATGGGGTGCCCCCTCCCCGTATATAAAGGAGTGGAGGAGGGGGAGGGCCGGCCCTCTACTATGGCGCGCCCTGGGGAGTCCTACTCCCACCGGGAGTAGGATTCCCCCCTTTCCATGTAGTAGGATTAGGAGAGAAGGAAGGGGAAGAGAGAAGAGAAGGAAGGACGGGGTGCCGCCCCTCCCCTAGTCCAATTCGGACTAGGCCTTGGGGGGCGCGCGGCCTATCCTAGGCAGCCCCTCTCTCTCTCTCCCCTAAAGCCCAATAAGGCCCATATACTCCCCGGCGAATTCCTGTAACTCTCCGGTACTGCGATAAATACCCGAACCACTCAGCACCTTTCTAATGTCCGAATATAGCCTTCCAATATATCTATCTTTACATATCGAACATTTCGAGACTCCTCGTCATGTCCCTGATCTCATCCGGGACTCCGAACAACCTTCGGTACATCAAAACACTCATAATACCGATCGTCACCGAACGTTAAGCGTGCGGACCCTACCGGTTCGAGAACTATTTAGACATGACCGAGACTCATTTCCGGTCAATAACCAACAGCGGAACCTGGATGCTCATATTGGTCCTACATATTCTATGAAGATCTTTATCGGTCAAACCGCATAACAACATACGTTGTTCCCTTTGTCATCGGTATGTTTACTTGCCCGATATTCGATCATCGCTATCTCAATACCTACTTCAATCTCGTTACCGGCAAGCCTCTTTACTCGTTTCGTAATACATCATCCCGCAACTAACTCATTAGTTACATTGCTTGCAAGGCTTATAGTGATGTGCATTACCGAGAGGGCCCTGAGATAACTCTCCGACAATCGGAGTGACAAATCCTAATCTTGATCCATTCCAACTCAACAAACACCATCGGAGACACCTGTAGAGCACCTTTATAATCACCCAGTTATGTTGTGACGTTTGGTAGCACACAAAGTGTTCCTCCGGTATTTGGGAGTTGCATGATCTCATAGTCATAGGAACATGTATAGTTATGGAGAAAGCAATAGCAACAAACTAAACGATCATCGTGCTAAGCTAACGGATGGGTCAAGTCAATCACATCATTCTCTAATGATGTGATCCATTAATCAAATGACAACTCATGTCTATGGCTAGGAAACTTAACCATATTTGATTCAACGAGCTAGTCAAGTAGAGGCATACTAGTGGCACTCTGTTTGTCTATGTATTCACACATGTACTAAGTTTCCGGTTAATACAATTCTAGCATGAATGATAAACATTTATCATGATATAAGGAAATAAATAATAACTTTATTATTGCCTCTAGGGCATATTTCCTTCAGACTCCCACTTGCACTAGAGTCAATAATATAGTTCACATCTTTATGTGATTAGTTCACATCTCCATGTGACTAATACCCAAAGGGTTTACTAGAGTCAATAATCTAGTTCACATCGCTATGTGATTAACACTCAAAGAGTGATCATGTTTTGCTTGTGAGAGAAGTTTAGTCTACGGGTCTGCAACATTCAGATCCGTATGTATTTCGCAAATTTCTATGTCTACAATGGTATGCACGGAGCTACTCTAGCTAATTGCTCCCACTTTCAATATGTATCCAGATCGAGACTTAGAGTCATCCAGATCGATGTAAAAAGCTTGCATCGACGTAACTCTTTACGACGAACTCTTTTATCACCTCCATAACCGAGAAATATTTCCTTAGTCCTCTAAGGATAATTTTGACTGCTGTCCAGTGATCTACTCCTAGATCACTATTGTACTCCCTTGCCAGAATCATGCTAAGGTATACAATAGGAATGGTAAATAGCATAACATACTTTATAGAACCAATGATTGAGGCATAGGGAATGACTTTTCATTCTCTTTCTATTTTTCTGTCGTGGTTGAGTTTTGAGTATTTACTCAGCTTCACACCTTGCAACACAGGCAAGAACTCCTTATTTGACTGTTCCATTTTGAACTACTTCAAAATCTTGTCAAGGTATGTACTCATTGAAAAAACTTATCAAGCGTCTTGATCTATCTCTATAGATCTTGATGCTCAATGTGTAAGCAGCTTCATCGAGGTCTTTCTTTCAAAAACTCTTTTCAAACACTCCTTTATGCTTTCCCGAAAATTCTACATTATTTCCGATCAACAATATGTCATTCACATATACTTATCAGAAATGTTGTAGTGCTCCCACTCACTTTCTTGTAAATATAGGCTTCACCGCAAGTCTGTATAAAACCATATGCTTTGATCACTTTATCAAAGCATATATTCCAACTCCGAGATGCTTGCACGATTCCATAGATGGATCGCTTGAGCTTGCTCACTTTGTTAGCACCTTTAGGATCGACAAAACCTTCTGGTTGCATCATATACAACTCTTCTTTAAGAAATCCATTAAGGAATGCAGTTTTGACATCCATTTGCCAGATTTCATAAAATGCGGTAACTACTAAAATGATTTGGACAGACTTTTAAGCATCGGTACGAGTGAGAAAATCTCATCGTAGTCAACACCTTGAATTTGTCGAAAACATTTTGCGACAATTTGATCTTTGTATCATGTCTATCAGCGTCCCAATTTTTCCCTACTGCAAAGGAATAAATTTAATTACTATCATGGTGGTTGTTGAACATTGAGAATGGTTGACAGCATTCTCAATCCCAATTAAGTAACATCATTAAACCCAACAATATTCATTTAAAGTAACGTGATGAGATTCACATGATATTCAAGTACTAGATACTCAAGTTGTCCATAACCGGGGACACGGCTAATCATGATTAGTTTATACACTCTGCAGAGGTTTGCGCACTTTTCCCCACATGACTCGATCGCCTCCGTTTGTTTTCTCGCACTACATGGTGTTTGAGAAACGGATGACCGAGACATAGTCTTTCAGAAGCACTAGCACCTTACATGTGGGGTAGACCGTACCACCTACAACCCCTACATCTGCTAGTCCACCCCGTAAGAGTTCTCACAACTTAGTCAACTATGCCAGAGCCCATAGTAGCATGTGGCTGCACACGGAAGTTTCTAGCATGAATTATCTTATGATCCCTTTGAGCCTGGGTGGCGGTCCAAAATAAAACAAGCAAGTCCTGATAGACATCAGGTGCCTCAATCCACCCAGATGTGTGTTTAAGTGGCCACCTTAGATAAACCATTAAAAATTATCAACTCACATCTGTCATGGATATCACTCACCCAATCCACGTCTACTAGCATAGCATGGCATAATAAGCAAATGTAGAAGTAACTCCCAAAGGTTTCATAATAATACAGGTGATAGGTACTACCTCATCTACTTCCCATCCCACAATTTAATTAGATCCTAATCACGCAATGTGTGAGGATTGATCTAATGCAATAAAACTGGGTTGCAGAAAAGGTATGATCAAAGTGTGAACTTGCCTGCAATGTTGATGAAGATGATTCGCACTCAAAAATCTTGATAGCTCTACTCGTCACACTCCGGTCAATCTATCGTAAGCAAGCAATAGTAACCACACATAAGCAATCACTCAAAAGATCGGGAAGAACGAAGAAGACGATTCGGAAAACATCAAAACCAAGAAAATAGCTCTTGCAACATAAAACAATTTCTAACAGTACCAAAATTATGTGAATTTGGCCTTATTAGAATGTTTAGGTCAAGAGCTTCGATTTGCAAAAAGAATCAACTCAAACGGAGCTACGAAACTCAAGTTATGATCAAATGAAGTTTGAATTCAAATCTGATCTAATTCAAATTTTAAACTTTTCAAAAACATGTTTAAGTTGGATTAATGGATAGAGGAGATCGTAACGAAGAAGTGGGCGTTGGTTTCGTTGGATTTGGACTAATGAGTAAAAAGTAATGATCGTTTGAAGTTCAGGGACTAAACTGTAAAGAAAAACCTCACAGATAAGTCCCTGGCCGGAATTAAAACAGAAAAAGAAAAAGACTAAAAGGTGAACGTTCGTTTTCTATACCTAACCAGCGAACGTTCTCTAAATAACTAGATTAAAAGAAAAACCGGGCTTTAAAACGGAAAACCGAAAAAAAACCTAAACCAAAAAAAACCGGGCCTGGCGGTTTACCAGATCAGCGGTTCGGGTAGGAAAACCGAACGGCGACGGTCGACGGCAGCAGCGGCTCCGACGACGGTTGGCGGTGGCGCGGGGCGGCGGCACTGGCGGCGGAGAAGCGCGGCGAGGCGACGAGGTCGCAGCGGCAGGCAACGGCGGCGCAGGCGGCGGATCCAGGCGCGGCGGAGGCGTGCAGTGCGGGCGACAGCGACGCGGCGTGGCAGGCGGCTGTGGCGGCGGCGGCGCGCGAGTTGCGGCGGCGGCGCGGGCAAAGTGGCGGCGGGGCAGGTGCGGGGAGAGACAGAGGGGGTCCGGCCTATTTATTGGAGGCGGAGCGCCTTGGGCAAGGGGCAGAGGTGCCCTGCCTCGGCACGGACGCCGAGGTCGGTGGCGGCAATCGTAGCGGCGGCGGTCTCCCGCTCGGGTGGAGGGAGGCGGCTGTGGAGCTGGGCTGGGCCGCGGCCTGGCAGGAGCTGGGCCGGCCCAGTCGGTGAGTGATTTTTTTTATAAACTTTTTTTTCAGAGAACTTAAAATAATAAAAACAAAATAACTAAAAATATTATATAGGCATATAATATATCAAAATTTTCAGAAAAAGATTTTCTGCAACATGAACATTTTTATAACTTCAAATAAAATCTACACAAATTCAGATAAATCAAAGAGTGCTACTGGTCTATTAAAATCCAACTAAAATCATTTTAAAAAATACCAAAATGATTTCAAATTAATTTTTCTCCAATTTTCTAATGTAGGGAATCATGTTACCCTAATTTTATTTTTGGAGAAAAATAATTTGAATAAAACTCAAATAAATCCAACTTGAAAATTAATTCCAAAAGGACTTGAAATTGATAATTTGAAACTCCCAACTCATATTTCATAATTTGAAGAAGTCATTTTATCTTCTCTCATGAAAATCATTGAGTTGCTTAAAGTTCCTGAATTGGAAATATTTCCCAATGGAATTCAAATATTTTTCAAACACCCTTTTCATTTTAAATGGAAGAAGTCATGTCATCTTCTCTCTAGGGTTTTGTGTTGAAAAGGATTTGAATTCATGGAGATCAAAAAGCAAATATGAAAGTTTGGGAAAGTCCTTTT